>NC_136263.1:32690678-32825678 GCF_964187855.1 Myxine glutinosa
AGGCCAATGTGTGGTAGCTTAGAACCTTGCCCAAATTCTGAAGTACCTATACTCAAAATTTGGGGCCTTTAGGTGCTGTGGTTCGGCCATGGAATCGGAACGTCTGGCCGTGGAATACCAGCATATTGTGTACATATTTGTGTTTATATATATATATATATATATATATATATATATATATATATATATATATATATATATACTAACATATTGCCAGGATATCATACTAGCATATTGAGGTCCACTGCAGGACGAAGACCTTCCTCAACTTCTTTTGGTGGTATTGGCATGTACTCGTCTTGCCAGCTGAGCACGTGTTATCGGGAGTTTGGGCACGGGTTAGTGGTTCAGGGTGCCGACGATAACTCGCTTACTCTTTGTGAAAGACACCATGGGATGTTTAATGTCCAACAACTAGAATGCTAGCATGTGGGACAACCGTGAGTTTGACCAATCCAATAGTCGTCTGTCGGATTGGGAATCAAATCAAATTAAACTCAGCTGAAGGGCAAAAGCATTGCCTTTTCACCATCTTGCCAGAGATGTTAAAAAGCTTCGTACAAAATCAATATTGTGTCACTCACATAATCTTTAACTCTCCAAGCTCAGTAACCAATGCCTCCAACAATGTTATGTCACCATCGGCGTGCAACTTTGATACCTATGGTGTCAATTATGATGAAATTTGATCGCTAATCATGTCCTCATTGAAATATTGCTGCTTGTGATTCCATTGAAAAGAAAACCATTAAACCAGACCTTTTCAGTCCAAAACAGGAATTAGTTCAATCTCAGGAAATGTTATGGGTTGGTTAACTCATCATGCTTACCAAATGCAGGATGGTGAGAATGAGCAGCCATGGGGCTTGAACCCACACCTGGCCAATGGAGAGAGAAATGTGTTTTTCAAACAACTCTCATCTCAATAAAGAGTTGTCAATTTTAATAAATAGCCCTGAGTGGGCTGACGGTCATATCCTGAGGTTGTAGTTCAGACCTCTGTGATTTGGGGGAACCGCCATGGGAGTCCCCTGATGCCCTGGGAGCCCCCATGACCCGAAATCGAAAAATCCAAGCCTGAGTGATTGTGCGGACGACTGTCTTGTATTCATGTGTCAAGTTTCAGAACAATCATTGGGTGATAATGGAGGAGAAGCGAAAATAGCAAAAAGTTAACGGACGGACGGATGGACAGACATCCGGACATCACGACCTATTTTACAAGTTACTCTTTGAGAATCGAGATGAGATGATCTAAAAATGACTCGTAAAGACTTCATATGAAAGTACTTTCACTGCATTGATTACTTTCAAAAAAATATTCATGAATACTCATGCAAGATACCTTCCTGTCATCAATATGTGTTTTTAAACAAAGTGTGATTAATGTGCTCGTTCATAGAAACTGTCCCAGAAATCTCTCCACACCTAATTTGGCAGCATTATGGAATATATCGACACCTGATGTTGTACAAAGTGTTTCAAAAGTGCAGAATTATCGGGACATTTATTACCTCTGCCAACGAAGTTGGACGGAGGTTATGTTTACAACCCTGTCTTTTTGTCTGTCTGTATGTGAGCAGGATATCTCAAAAAGTTATGGATGGATTGGAGAAAAACTTGGTGGACAAGTTGGATGTGTGACATGGTCGAATTGATTCCATTTTGATGAAGATCCACAACCGGATCCGATAACTTTTAAGTGATTCTTCACCATGAGTGATTGGGCCAAAAACAATATATCCAGTGGCTTCAGAAAGTATTCACACCCCTTGACTTTTTTTTACATTTTCTTGTGTTACAGCCTGCATTAAAAAATGGATTAAATTAAAAAAAATTCTCACTGATCTACACATAATACCTCGAAATGTCAAAGTGGATTTTTTTTTAGAATTTCTTGCAAAATTATTAAGAATGAAATACAATCTCATCTACGTAAGTATTCAACCCCCTGAGTCAACACTTTGTAGAAGCACTTTTGTCAGTGATTACAGCTTCAAGTATTTTTTGGTATGTCTGTATCAGCTTTGCCTATCTGGATTTGGTGAGTTTCTCCCATTCTTCCTTGCAGATTTGCTCAAGCTCTATCAAGTTGGATGGGGAGCGTCGGTGGACAGCAATCTTCAAGTCTTTCCACGGATTCTCAATGGGATTCAAGTCTGGGCTTTGGCTAGGCCACTCAAGAACTTTCACATTCTTGTTGTAAAGCCATTCCAGTGTTGCTTTGGCTGTATGCTTAGGGTCATTGTCCTGTTGGAAAGTAAATCTTCTCCACAGTCTAAGGCGTTTTGCACTCTGAAGCAGGTTCTCCTCAAGGATGTGCCTGTATTTGGCTCCATTTATTGTTCCCTCTATCCTTACACGTCTCCCACTCCCCACCGCTGAAACGCATCCCCATAGCATGATACTCACACCACCATGCTTCACGGTAGGGTTGGTGTTAGATGGGTGATGAGCTTTGCTCGGTTTCCACCAGACATAGCGCTTTGCATTCAGGCCAAAGAGTTCAATACTCATCGAATCAGACCACAGAATATTTTGCCTCATGCTCTCTGAGTCTTTCACGTGCCTTTTTCGCAAATTCCAGGCATGCTGTCATGTGACTTTTTCTCAGGAGTGGCTTCTGTCTGGCCACGCTCCCATAAAGCCTAGATTTGTGACATGCTGCAGAGACTGGCAGGTTCTCCCATCTCAGTCAAGGAACTCTAGTTCTGTCAGAGTGGTTATTGGGTTATTGGTCACCTCCCTGACCAAGGTCCTTCTTGCCCGGTTGCTCAGTTTGGTCAGACGGCCAGTTCTAGGAAAAGTTTGGGTAGTTCCATATTCTTTCCATTTCCTAATGATGAGGCTCACTGTATTCTTGGGTTGTAGAGACATTTGTAAGTTGTAGAGACATCTCAAGGATAATCAAAGGAAATTGGATGCACCTGAGCTCAATTTGGAGTGTCCTGGCAAAAGGGTTGAATACCTATTGACTCAAGATATTTCAGCTTTTCATTTATAATTGTTTTGTAAAAAATTATAAAACACAAATTTCCTCTTTGACATTATGTGGTATTATATGTGGATCAGTTACAAAAAAAATCTCAATTTAATCCATTTTAAATTCAGGCTGTAACACAACAAAATGTGAAAAAGTCAAGGGGTGTGAATACTTTCTGAAGGCACTGTAGCATGATATCTGAAAAAGTTGTGGACGGATTCGGGCGATATTGCATGGACAAGTGTGGTGTTTGACAAGGACGAATCGGTTCAGTTTTGGCGAGGATCCGAATTCGCGTATTTTTTTTAATTTATTTTTTTACCATTGCAGCCAGAAAAAAGTGATTCTTCACCCTTGAATTGCAGGTGATCAGGCCAAAAACGATATATAGCACGATATCTCAAAAAATTGTGGATGGATTCGGACGAAACTTGGTGGACAGCTTGGGTATTTGACAATAATTAATCAATTCGACTTTGGAGAAGATCCAAATCCAGATACGAGAATGTTTTTTAAATTTTAAACGTAATTCTTCACCAGTGAGAGTTCTCAACATTGCTGAAATCTCCTGCGATGGTGGGGTTGAAACATAACGTCTGTTGGTCTTGAAATCACCTCATAAGGTCTGTTGGTCTGTTGGTCTTACATCGCAGGCAGGTCAGAGGTCTCTTTTTTTTAAACAGATTTTCTCTTTTAACCCCATTAACCCCTCTTAACCCAACCGTCTTATTTGCAAGTTGCAGTGTTTCCTCCCCTCCTTTGTCCCTTTTCCTGTTTGTTCATTCCCTTGCTTATTGCAGCCATGAGTCATCTCACTGCCCTAATGTCAGTTAATACCCGCTGTCACCATGCTCTTCTATGAACCTCGACCTTGTGAAGAAAAAGAAAAGTACATGTTCCTAACTTTATTGGAATGTGTAGATTTTTTTTTCTTTGTCATATAAAAAGGCATTTCTTTACAGAGACAGCCGGTGAACCAGAAACGTGTCCGTGGATTGATTCCTTTTCCAAGATGGTGGGGCAGAAGCCGTAATTGTCGTAAAAGCTTTTAGGTTTCATGCTAGCTAACTCTTCTGGAAGCAGCATGGCTGAATCTACGTTAAGCAGTAGATGGTTGTTTTTCCTTCTTTTTTCACAGACTTAATAAATAATCCGGAAAATAAGATAAGATAAGTTATCGTTTTCAGATAAGCCGGAAATTGCATTTTAAGTTTAATATCAGCTTTCCTGCCTGTATTTCAGAAGCCTCTTTATCAATATAATGGATACTTAAACGATGTGAATTGTGGAAGGCATCCCATGTTGGTCCTTGCAATAAGAACTGTAGCACATGAGTTCATCGCCCAATAAGAATCGGGATTTGTGGATACAGTACTTGTACACTATAGATTTTTTTTTTACTCTGCCACGTTGCAAAAAGCGTGGTTAAGCAATTGGTTCACTTTGTCTGTCTGTCTGTCTACAAATGTCAGTTTATGATCAAGGAACTACTTAATTTCAATTGAATGTTATATTTGTCACTTAATTCAATTGAACAAATCTTATCTCTGATCATAAATTTGGATTCAGACCAGGTCACTCTACTCTGGACATGTTGCTTCTGCTGTCTCAGCAATGGATGGAGGTCCTCAATGTCAAACAGGAAAAAAGAGCCGTCTCCCTTGACATATCACATGCCTTCGATACGGTCTGGCACCCCGCTCTGCTCACCAAACTATCCTCCTATGGTATCCATGGAAATCTCCACGCATGGCTTGCGGACTTCCTCTCCGGTCGCAGTCAACGTGTGGCCCTGAATATATTTCTCTCATCTCCCCTTCCTGTTCAGGGTGGAGTTCCCCAAGGCAGTGTTCTGGGCCCTGTGCTTTTTCTGGTCTTCATCAATGATCTCTCCGACTCTCTGGAAAATCCTCTCTATCTCTTTGCTGATGACTCCACTATCTGCCGCTCCATTCCTCATCCCTCAGATCGGCAGTCTGCAGCCTCTTCACTCTCTGCAGACCTGGACAAAATCACAGACTGGTCAAACAAGTGGAACATGTCTTTCAATCCTGACAAATGTCACACTCTCACTATGTCTCTTCGAAAAGACCGTCTGGACAACCCTCCCATCTACTTTCTCAACAATCCTCTCCAAGAAGTTCCTTGATCTTGATCTTTTGTACCCCTGTTATTTCACCCCAGATCCATTTTTCTGAAATCCCGACTTCTTTCTTGGAAGTCCTAGCTGTGTCCATGTGTTTTTTTACCTCTCCCACCCCCTCCAACCCCCCTTCCCACGCCTTCGCCCCCCAAGTCCCCTCCTCCTCCCACATATCTCCCGATGTCCCTGCTCTCAAATGTTGCACTTGTGTGCTTCCCTCTCTCTTCCCATCTTGTCTCCCGCTCCCTTTATTTTGTCTTATGTGTCCGTTTTTTTTTTGTTATTAATGTTAGGTCTTACACGAGCCTCGATCTTGTATACAAAAAAAACCAAAAAACTCGACCAATCAAATTTGCTGTTCGCAGCCTCGCCATGTCCCTTTTTCTCACGACTGTGTGCGGTAACGTGTTCTATGAACGCTCTAGTTTTCCATGGATTAATCATGTATTATGCCTCACTATACTTGTTTTGGCAGGTCTACACTATTCAGAGTAGCTCGGTTGTTGATAAAGCATTTTTACTAGGTAGGTGAAGCAAGTAGTTTTTTGTCGAAGCTTTAATACAATATTATTTCTGAGGATGCTTTGGCAATATGGTATAACATCACAGAGACAAAGATCCAATGCTTACTTTGTATGGCATGGGGGTTGAGGGGCGGTTGGGAGTTGTGCATACCTGCTGCATACAAGAAGGGCGGCATGTTTGAAAATGTCCACCACCTTTTTGTATATGATAATAATGGACAATGAGCAAAATACATGATGCTATTTGTTATTTCCTTCCAGGTTCTGTGCGCATCAAACCAAGAGAGCCTACAAAGCACGCGCAAGAGTTAGTCTGGATTCTGATAATGTAATATTAAACTGCACCATCTTGAAGAAACCACAAAAACATCCAACAATAGCCAAACCATGTCCTTCCTACTGGTGATTTTGGGAAGCCACTAAAAATGTAGCGGTGTCATGCGACGTCAAGAAAAACCTGTATTGAACAGGTTACCTGTAAGGTAACAAATTTCCACATTGCTGTGCATTAAGGAAATGAGGATTTCAACAAACCAAGAAAAAGAAATTATGTCATTTTGGAAAGGGAAAAAAATTATGCCATGGTTCACTGACAGGTCTGCTTACTCGCCCAGAATGCAAAGGAACGGCGATGTTAAAAGGACCATAAAATCCCCTTTTCCATGTACTAATCAGAAAAGGAAGACTTATAAGCTTGTAAATTTTTAACAACTGACATCAATTTGGCTACCCTGCATATTTCATGTTACTGAAGCTGTAAAACTCATCAGTTTAGTAATCTTGCAGGATTAGCGCACAGCTCATATTAAACATTGCTGCAAATTCAATACTTTTCAACACAGAAAAAATTCAGACGAGTGTATTTAAAAATATCAGAATGAAGACGTCCTCTTGCTGGTGAATACTAGTGTCGATCTGCGTTGGCGAAGTAGAAAAATGGATGAAATTACCAAAAAAGCATTGATTGAGATTTTTTTTTGTTCGTTAACCCTTCGTTGGACTTGAGCTTTTGCTCCGAGGAAGGGCAAACACCGAAACCTCGGCTTCTCTTTCCTTCCCATGGTGGTTGGCATATCTCAATCAACTTACTGTTGATTTAATCTGTTATTTAAAAATGGCTACTCATTTATTGCAAGTTAACTTTTTTTTTAAAGAAGATTTGGATCTTTTTATGGAACATTTGTAACATAGAGCTACTACCATTTCAGATGGAACCCAAGATTGAGTGTGGTGTGTGTGTAACCCTGTTACAAGTCCAACCCCTTCTCAAATTGGTGATCTGGTGTGACGGAAGGTATTACACATTGATTACCTGGTATGAAAATGTACGAGAGGTTTCACTCGTCCAAGCTCAGAGTGCCGTTCGATGACACTACGTCATTCATTCCTTGCGTGTTCACCTGCGGACAACTTGCAAAACTCCCACGTGTTTTTAAATGCGCACTGAACAAAGGAAGATTTCCCCTTGTAGGCCAGCCCTACCATGACCGCAGCTCTTCACAGGACTCTTGAGATCTTATCTCAAGCTTTGTTCTCCCAAATGAGGGTAGCAAACCGTGTAATGGCACCTACTCAACACGACAGAAAAGGCATTATGCATTTTTTTAAAAAATGTGTGATTTATGCTACTAGTACACCCACAGACTCCGGGAGGGGCAGGAAGGGTCATGCCTCTTTGGGGTATATAGATTACAGTCGATCTATGATCGGGTCTCAAGAACATTGGGTGTGTGTTCATTTACCAAGTTTCTTGTGGAGAGATCGCCAAGTGGATTAAGCATTTGAGCGAGCACTCCATTCAAAACCGTTAAGGAACGGCAGGCTTGGCAAGCGCTAGCTAGCTGCTTGGTAAAGGAGCACAACCCGGGCTTCTCCCTTTCAGTTTCGTATGAAACAGCAGGAGCGAGTTTCAAAAGTTCGCTACGAAAAATGCCACGGTAGCGGCAGAAAGGGCCATGTTATTACCCCAACATTTGTGGGTGATATAGAGTACAGTAGATCTTCGCTCCGTTCTGTGAGTAAACCTTACTTCACGGATGTTGGGATTCTTCCAAATTTCTTCATTTAGTGTTATAAAGAGCATTACCGACTGTTTAAAAAGCTAAGCATAAGTGTTTGTGGTGTATAATATTTTTACTTGATGTAGAAGCCGTTGCTTCCACAGAAACGCCATTATAAATACTAGGGCATGCCCGTACTATATATAAGCTAGGACGTGCCCGTACGTGGGTGCCCGTTCCTTGCAAAAAAAAAAAAACTGCAAAAAAAAAAAAAACTGCAAAAAAAAAACAATGGTTTGGTCCATTCGCAACGACCACAGAACCCCCCCCCCCCTCTATTTACATGAATGGTTTGGTCCATTCGCAAAGCCAAAGCGAACGACCACAGAACCCCCCCCCCTCTATTTACATGAATGGTTTGGTCCATTCGCAAAGCCAAAGCGAACGACCACAGAACCCCCCCCCCCTCTATTTACATGAATGGTTTGGTCCATTCGCAACGGCAAAGCGAACGGCGAACGGCTAAATCGCCATAGCTCGGTAAGTACTTGTCCGATTAATTTCAAACCTTGAAAAGGCACATCCTCGGGTCCCCAGCAATATACCTGGCAAGTTTCAAGTATATCGGACCGGTAGTTGTCGAGAAACAGCGGTCACAGACAAACGTACAGACGTACAGACGTACAAATGTACAAACGTACAAACGTACAGAGATTACTGGAATTATAGATAGATAATCTATTTATACACGTTATCACTGCAGGATAAACGCTTTGGGGAAGTGGGACATTATTAGTATTAATATTGTTTTGTAATAACATTAACAATATGCGATTATCATTAATTTTGTTATTAAAAGTGTCTTTGGAAAAACACCACGATAAAGCTAATTTAACATTTATATACACCTCAATGTGCAACCCTATTGATGGCAATGGCGGGCAAACTCGCTCGGGGGGAGAAAACCCCCTTGTGGAGGGGGGCAAATGAATGCGCTTCAACCTTCATTGTGTAACTCTTCGTCATCCTGTCAAGTTTGGTTGAGATTGGATTAGTAACGACAGAATGTATTGGTGTGGAGCGATGCTCGCGCGATAAAGCCGGACAAAATGGACGACACCAGGAACGAAGTTTCACTGAGCTATTTATTCTAGCTCAACTCGAAAGAACTCAAAAGCACTGAAAAGCCCGTTAACACGGGCGGCAATTTATATCAAAAGTTCACCACACAAAAGCCACGCCTCTCAGGCGGGGCGTGGTATGCAAATAACTCAGCCACGCCTCTCAACGGGGCGTGGTATGCAAATCAAGAGTCCACCCGGGCAAGGCAAGTCCGGGCGAGTCCGGGCGAGTAACCGAGCGCCGGTTACGTCATCGGCCGGTGCAAGGTGATTGTGTCATGCTTCCGGTAACCGCTACATGCGTCCCCCCAGAATTAACTTGCACCGGGAGAGTCAGTTTGAGGGGGGTCTTGATGACCCGGCCGAAACAACCCCTGGCGATTCGTGTGGGGGTGGTAGGTGGCGTGGCGGTGGATGGTCGGGCGGGGGGCTTGGTTGACGGGGGACGGCCCCGTCGTGGAGGAAGGGCCAACCGTGGAGGTTGGTCGAGGTCCAAATGGGCCGGTTTGCCGCCGATGTCAATGATGAACGACTTGTCGTCCCTCTTCAGGACCCGGAAAGGTCCATCGTACGGCGGCCGGAGCGGTCCCCGGTGTGCGTCGTTCCGGATAAAATCGTACTCCGCAGTGCGAAGTGCCTGGGGGGACGTGGGGTTGGGGGCAGCCGTGGTCCAACGTGGGCACGGGGGCAAATCTCCTGGCGGCCTCCTGGAGGACTGAGCGTTGGTGAGCCACGGACCAGGGGCAGGTGGCGTCAGGGATGAACTCGCCCGGGACGCGCAGTGGCTGGCCGTAGACCAGCTCGGTGGTGGAAGCCTGGAGGTCCTCTTTAGGGGCCGTTCGGAGGCCCAATAGGACCCACGGGAGCCTGTCGGCCCAACCGTCGTCTTGGAGGCTGGCCTTGAGAGCCGCCTTCATCGAGCGGTGGAACCGCTCGCACAAGCCGTTGGCTTGGGGGTGGTAGGCCGTGGTGCAGTGTATCTTGACCCCCAAGGCCTGGGCGACCGCGCCCCAAAGCTCGGAGGTGAATTGCGGGCCTCTGTCGGAGGAGATGTCCGAGGGGGCGCCGAAACGGGCAATCCAGGTGCCAATGAAGGCCTGTGCCACGTCGGCGGATGTTGTTGATGCCAGCGGGACGGCCTCCGGCCACCTGGTGGTCCTGTCCACCATCGTGAGGAGGTGGGTGAAGCCCCGCGAGGAGGGAAGGGGTCCCACCAGGTCCACATTGACGTGGTCGAAGCGCCGCGCGGGCACGTCGAATGGTGCCAACGGGGCCTGGGTGTGCCGGTGGACCTTCGCGCGCTGGCAAGCGACACAGGCGTTGGCCCAGTCGCAGACGTCCTTACGGAGCCCGTGCCAGACAAACTTTCCTGCCACGAGCTTCTGCGACGCTTTCCGGCCCGGGTGGGAAAGGCCATGGAGGGCGTCAAAAATGTGCCGCTACCATCCGGTGGGCACGATGGGGCGAGGTTGGCCCAGGGAAACATCGCACAGGAGAACTTTGCCTGTGTCCTCGAAGGGGACGTCGGCCAACCGCAGGCCTGTGTCCGCTGTCCGGAGGGCTTGCACCGTGGGGTCGGCGGTCTGTTCGGCCGCCATGCGAGCGAAGTCCACACTGAGGTGGATGGCGTTCGCGCCGGACCGGGAGAGGCAATCAGCCACAGCGTTGTCCTTGCCCGCGACGTGCCGGATGTCCGTCGTAAATTCGGACACGGCGGAGAGGTGGCGCTGCTGGCGGGCCGACCACGGCTCCGCAACCTTGGCCATGGCGAAGACCAGGGGTTTGTGGTGCACAAACGCCGTGAACGGGCGGCCCTCTAAAAGATGGCGGAAGTGGCGAACGGCCAGGTAAAGGCCGAGGAGCTCGCGGTCGAAAGCGCTATACTTGCGCTCGTTAGGGCAAAGCTGCCGGCTGAAGAAGGCCAGCGGTTGCCAAGCCCCGTTCACTCACTGTTCATGCACGGCGCCCACCGCGTAGTCGGAAGCGTCCGTGGTGAGGGCGATGGGTGCGTCGAGCGCCGGGTGCACCAGCATGGTCGCGTTGGCGAGGGCCAGCTTAGCGCCCGTGAATGCCTCGTCCATCTCTTTGGTCCAGGCGACGTCGTGCTTGGCCGGCTTGCCCCGGAGGGCTTCGTACAGGTGGCGCATGAGTTGGGCGGCACGAGGCACGAACCGGTGGTAGAAATTTACCATCCCCAAAAATTCCTGTCGGGCCTTGATGGAGCGGGGGCGCGGGAAACTTGTGACTGCCTCCACCTTGGTTGGCAGCGGGATGGCCCCGCGCTTCGTGATGCGGTGCCCCAGGAAGTCGACGGCCGTTACGCCAAACTGGCATTTCGCCGGGTTGATGATGAGGCCATGCTGGCCGAAGCGCTCAAAAAGCGTGCGCAGGTGGATGAGGTGCTCCGCCCGGGAAGTGCTGGCGACGAGAATGTCATCCAAGTAGACGAAAAGGAAGGTGAGGTCGCGCAGCACGCTGTGCATCAGCCGCTGGAAGGCGTGGGCCGCGTTCTTAAGGCTGAATGGCATGCGAAGGAACTCGGAGGCCAAAAGGTGTAATTACCGCCGTCTTCGGCACGTCGGCCGGCCACCTGGTGGTAGCCCCGAATGAGGTCGACCTTGGAAAAGATCACCCGCCCCGCCAAACGGGCGGAAAAGTCCTGTATGTGTGGTATCGGGTACCGGTCGGGGGTGGTGGCATCTTTGAGGCGGCAGTAATCGTTGCATGGTCGCCATCCGCCACCCGGTTTGGGCACGATGTGCAGGGGCGAGGCCCACACGCTATTCGAGCGCCACACAATGCCCAATCGCTCCAGCGTGTCGAATTCCGCCTTCGCCACGGCGAGTTTGGTCGGGTCGAGGCAACGAGCCCTGGCGTAGACCGGTGGACCTGTGGTCGGGATGTGGTGTTCGACGCCGTGTTTGACGGCGACAGCCGAAAACGTCGGCTGCGTGAGGGCGGAAAACTCGGCGAGCAGGCGGGTGAAATTGTCCGCGGCCGGGAGCGCGCAGGCTAGCTTCGTTGGTGCGGAGCCGCTCAATGAGCAAGCGAGCGAGCTGAAGGTCTCCGCGTTGATGAGCCGACGCCATTTGACGTCCACCAAAAGCCCATGCCCGCACAGAAAATCTGCACCCAGCAAGGCCATGGGCACGTTCGCCGTGATGAAGTCCCACCTGAAGCGCTGGCCCCCGAAGCAGAATGCGACGCTGCGCGAACCGAAGGTGCGGATGGAGGAGCCGTTTGCGGCGACCAAGGCGGGGCCGCAAAGCGCGGCCTGTTTGTCCTGCACCGAGGCGGGTATCACGCTCAGCTGAGCACCGGTGTCGCACAAAAAATACCGCCCGGACGCTGTGTCCGTAATAAACAGAAGGCTGCCTGAATGGCCGACGCTCATGGCAGGCAGCGAGCGCCGGCCTGGTCGTTTGCCGACCTGCCGAAAGTGCACTGTGGGCGGCACGTTCTGGCCTTCTGCCCGAACCTGGTGTGGTAGTAGCACATGGTCCGCTCTGGTGGAGGCTCCGGCGGTCGCGTCGGGTTCGGTCGACGGGGCGTTGCGGCGGCCGCTGCCGCCAGTGGCGCTAACTCGGCCGGTGGTGGCGCTGGTCATGGCTCGGGCGTTGCCTCGGTCGGCCCAGGGTTCCAGGCGGCCGCTCCGACGTGTCGCCTGGCCGAGAAAAATTTATCGGCCTCCTTGGCCAGGGCGCGAGGGTCCGTGATGGGTGAATTAGCCAAAGCTAATCGTACCTGCCCGGGTAGCTGCCGGAGGAACAGCTCGCAGAAGAGGAACTCTGGGCTGTGGTCACCGAGTAGAGCAAGCATGTGGTCCATGCGTTCGGATGGACGGGCCTCACCCAGCTCCGGGAGGTCGAGCAGTTGTCACGCGCGTTCGGTCTCCGTGAGTCCAAACGCACCGAGGAGTAGGCCTCCAAGCGCGCCGTATTTGTCGGCGTTCGGTGGGTTCTGTAGGAAGCTCAGGACCCGGGCAGCAGTGGAGGCGTTGAGCGCGGAGACCACATGGTGGTAGCGCGTCGTGTCCTCCGTAATGTTCCGCAGGGCGAATTGAGAATCCGCTCGGGCGAACCAGACGGCTGCGTGCGATTCCCAAAAGCCAGGGAGCTTCAAAGCTACAGATGACTCCATCGCCGTGTTCTCGAAAAGGGGTCACCAATTGTGGAGCTATGCTCGCACGATAAAGCCGGACAAAATGGAGGACACCAGGAACGAAGTTTCACTGAGCTATTTATTCCAGCTCAACTTGAAAGAACTCAAAAGCACTGAATAGCCCGTTAACACGGGCGGCAATTTATATCAAAAGTTCACCACACAAAAGCCACGCCTCAGGCGGGGCGTGGTATGCAAATAAGTCAGCCACGCCTCTCAACGGAGCGTGGTATGCAAATCGAGAGTCCGCCCGGGCAAGGCGAGTCCGGGCAAGTAACCGCCCGCCGGTTACGTCATCGGCCGGTGCAAGGTGATTGTGTCATGCTTCCGGTAACCGCTGCGTTGGCGTCAAAAATTCATCAGACAGACACAAATGGCGTATTTTAGTATAATGCTGATTTACCAAAAGTTTGGAACAACATATCCAAACCAGATAATGAGCCTGACCAACTTGCATGCGTATCCCACACCTCAAAACAACATTTGCTTAAATACAAAAGTGTACCGTAGGTGTTGAAACTCAGTTGAAATCGGGATAGCATGAGATGAAATGTGGACTGAAGTTTAACACGGAATGAAAAGTTTCGGTGACATCACGGGCTACCTGTCAACTGGGGGTAATGTTTTAAGGAAATGAAAAATATCAGGCAGTGCATTAGTTGAAAATAGGACAAATGAGGCCAGAAAAAAGCATAAAATGTGAAATGGCATAATATAAATGGTCTTGTTATGAAGTGTTAGTAAAAGGGTCTAAAGCTGTGTTTCCTTCCGAAGTTTTATTGCTAAATTCCTGCAAGAAAATTAATAAACAGTTGCTGTAATATGCCGCAAACATATCTGTCTCACTTGAACATCTTGTTACCATCATAACACAATTGCAAGTATGACCTTGACTTCACTGTCACAGGACCATTGTGAGAGACCCAGCTGTCGACGCACCGATGGCACCGCACGATAGCTCCAGGCCCCATTTTCTCCATCTCTCGACTTCGCTAAGTTACTCACTTTTGTTGCACCCCCTTCCGCCCCCGTCTCCACCTGCTTTCCTCCTGTAGGTACACCTGGGTGCCTGTCATATCCTCAGATATCCTTCTCACCCTCTGTCTCTTTCATCTCTGCAACTCCTCATCCCCCTGACAATTACACTTCCTCCCTTAACCTGGGAATACTAACACGAGCAAGTGAAGAACGCATTTTCCTGCTTTGCCCTTTCACATTTGATTTGAAGCCTCAGTCATTGCTGCACGGATGGTGAAAGGGTGAACCCTAAGAAATCGAGAATAAGGAATAGACCTTTTACTGTGAGATGTTTTAGGTCATTTGGACATTAGAGGTGCATTTCAGGACCGAAGAACTCCCTGCGTTGGCGGAGTACGCACTGAAACATTATAGTACACACACCTTAAACTTCAGAGTGCTTTAAGGTTTAAGGCCCATGCTCTGTGACCCTTAAACCCCCTAAGAGCCTTTAGTTTAGACCTGAATACCCTTTAGACCTCTAAAATCCTTGAGAACCCTAAGACCCTTCTGAACCCTAAGATGTTTCAAGACCAATAAGAGCCTGACACTGAAGACCCTGTTGGACCCTATAGACTCCTCAGACCCTTCAGAACCCTAAGACCCTGTCGTTTTGTTTTCTCATTAAATGATTATCCCTAAGACCCCCCGTTATATCTCTATTACTCTTCATTCCCCTCTTTCTTTATCTATCTGTCGAGGGAGAAGTTAATTTTTACCTTTTTTTTTTTTGTAAATCGCATTTACCTTCTTCTGGAAGGGTCTGGGGGTAGCGGAGTCACAGCTGAAATCCGAATCCTATCCAGATTCCTCCTGATGACTCTATCTTTGTTCTTTGTTCAATCAAGTTCCATCTGATGACTCCATGCAGTATTGGTCTTTCATTTGATTCCAATAGACTGTAATTAAGAAAGAAATTGCACTTTAACTTTATTATATATTTTCTTTATTACTTTATTTCTAATTTTCCCAAACTTAACTAACTGTTTAATGGGTGCCTAAATAAGGTGGATGTATGGCAGGCACCTCCCAAGGGTCAGCACCATTGTGGAAAGTGCTTGGGTGGCACATGAGTTAAAGATCATCCTCAGAGTTAAGATGTGTGTTTGTATTTATAATAAATAATAACGATTCCTTTCACACCCTGAGGTGTATAGGGCTGCCGAGGATAAGCAGTACAATCCTGGATGGGTCGCCACTCCGACGCAGGGAATCAGGGCAGGAATTTGGAATTTGTTCATGGTGCAGGTGAAAGATCACCTACTATTCACAAAGGCCAACATGGGATCATTAACTAATGCCAGCAGACAGGATGCCCGCTTAATATACACCTGAAGCACAGGCACACACATTGATGGAATAACTGTGAAACTCCAGGATGACAATTTGTAGCTGGGCCGGGATTAAAACCCAGGCTAGACAGCTTCTTGTCAGCCTGTATATACATATGTGTGTGTGTGTGTATGTATGTATGTATGTATGTATGTATGTACGTATGTATGTATGTACGTATGTATATACGTATGTATGTACATACGTACGTATGTATGTATATATGTATATATATATGTATATATATATATACATATATACATATATATATGTATATATATATATACATATATACATATATATATATATATATATATATATATATATACACATATATATATATATATATATATATATATATATATACACATATATACATATATATATATATATATATATATATACACATATATACATATATATATATATACACATATATACATATATATATATACATATATACACATATATACACATATATACATATATACACATATATACATATATATATATATATATATATATATATATATATATATATATATATATATATATATATATATATATATACACACACATGCAGTACTGTGCAAACCTTTGGGTTATTCCAATGATAGTCATACTTTAGGGTAAATTCATCAAATTATCAGTGATAACAGCCATATGTGTTAATTATTGTAAATTATCAGCCTTTATAAATGCACCTGAAATAAACTGATTGAGTAAACAAGAAGCACTGTTTCATTTTATAGTATCAGTCAATACTTTGTGTGTCCGCTCTTGGCCTTCTGTATACAACTGAACTACCCCTACCTGGGAACATTGTGCCAAATATCCTGTATTACATTCCTTACTTCTGTAAGGTTAGTTGGGTTCATTTTGTTCTTTGCTGACATGCATACATACACAATACATACGTGCATACATACAAACATAATAAGCATCTTCTAGTATATAAAGCTCTTTCTAGCCACGAACTGATTGATATTAATGTTCGGTGCCTTCCGTGTGTCGTAGAAAGCTGAAATTTGGCGTGCCGACGGACATCAAAGCCGGTACACCAGGAAAAAAAAGAATCACAGAACCGTCGGAAAGTGGCCGTAGATAAAAATGCATTTAAAAAACCGTAAACGCAAACGTAAAAAAAAAAAAAATCTCAATCTTTAATATCTAGCATTTGAAAATTATAATTTCTATAACTGTAAACTCTGAAATAAACATTACAATAATTTCCATAAACGAAAAAAAGAAAAGCGTCCGTAAATGAAAATGTATGTAAAAACACATAATGGCGTCCGTAACAAACAAAAACCTCAATCAATATCGAACATTTGAAAATTGTAATTCCCCTGACTTTGCGAAGCGAAAATCAGGGTTCGGCATTCGGTTACGTACGTGTGGCGTGGCTGCATTTTTAAAATTCATTTTCTCGGCAACTGTTGGTCCGATTGACATGAAATTTTACCACAGGAGCGCCTCCACCTGTATAATTTTTGTATTTATAATCATGACGTCATAGGTCCCGTGGTACAGTCGCATCTTGGAAAAATCTTTAAATGTTGCACCTCAATATCTCCGAAACCGCGCCATGGAAAAAAATTGAAACAAGGCTTATTGGCAAGTACTCCCGTTGGGGAATAAGATATGTTAATGATGATGTCATTGGTACCTTAATTATGACGTCATAATTCGACAAGTACAATGCTTGATTCGATCAGTATGAATTTTTATCTTTACAATTCTTGGTCCGATGGACACAAACTTTTACCATAGGAGCACCTCCTCCTGCAGAATATTTTGATGATAATTATGATGTCATAGGTCATGTGGTACAGGCGCCATCTTCGAAAGAACGAAAAACATTACACCTCTTTAGCTCCAAAACCGTGGCTCATTGTAAAGAACTCCGCATGGGGAATAAGTGTTGTAACTATGACGTCATTGGTGCTGTAATTATGACGTCATAGTTCGAGCATGATCAGTTTGAAATTAATTGAGCGTGATCTAAGCAACAATTATATTAGAGAATATAAATTTATGATGTCATCGCTCACGTGGTCTGGCAGCCATATTGGAGCAAAGAAAAAAAACGTTCAAAAACAGAAGAGTTGGCTCGCTCGCACCAAGTTGACTGCACAGGGTAAGTATTCTATGAATACCATATCGTTTTTATAAATGTAAACGGTGAAATAAAAATCTCAATGAAAATTTACGTAAAAACCGTGAACGCGTCCATAAAATAAATAAATAAAACCAAAATTGATATCCAGCAGCAGGTTGGTGATGCTTGCCTATAATGATGAAGCTTCTATTTATTACGTACCTACATACGAAGCACGGCTTGTTATTGCTTACAGAATGTGTAAGCAAGCATATCCCACTAGTATTATTATATAGGAAGACATATTTATGTATTTATACCTGTAGCCAACAAACACAAAACTCTCCCAACACCCACCAGCTCAAGACCTGTCACCATCCACACATTAACATTGAAGACCCTCAAGATAGCTCTTGGACATATTGTATACATTATAACATTTTAATGAAAAGCCATGATTACAATGTAAGACGTATAAGAGAGAATCAAAAGGTTCCATCACATATTATACCGGTTTTTCACATATTATATCATGATTTTAGTGTATCCATGCAAAACTAAATATTTACCTTCATTTATTATTTTTACATGCCTTTCTTAATCCAATTCTTTCCAATGGTCATGACAGAATTCGCTGGAACATGCATACCTTTTACCATTTAATGAGCACTTGATAGGGTTGTTTTTCTCTTGGTTTGACGGACCGTCCCGGTTGTGTTAACCGCAGCTTTAGTCGTTCACCAGCCGCCATCTCCTCGAGCGTTTCCTCAAAAACAGGAAAAGTGGAGGGTAACACGACACTTTGCTGCATCCTGCCCCGACCTACACCCTAAACCCAGAGGCATACAGTTGTGTGTAGTGTCACCTGCAGGTGCACAGCACCGCTTATCTGCAACAACTCTCATAATCTCAGTTCATTCTCAACAACATATGACCAATATGAACCTTCAAGCACCATCTTTTTAGCATCATATTTTTGTGCAACTACAACACTGTCAATTCAGCAACTTTCATGTAATATTAATATATTGTCATTTTTCAGCCTTAATCCCACTTCTACCACCAATTTATTCCAATATCTTGTTGTTAATTTAATCCTTGGATGCAGTGATTGGGCCTCAGAGGCCCACAAGGTTTTTTTTGTTGCAAAAACTATGCTGTACAATTTTTTTTTGGAATGAGCCTCATTTTCACCGACTTTCATGTTGTTACACAAAATTCAGTGACATAAATAAATAAAAATTTCATTCAGGCTCGTGGGAAAATCTTCATTCTTCACTTATAACCTGAAAATCCAACACGAATACAGGTCTGGGGCATTCGAGGCCCCGCATAAATGTTGTTGTGCTACGATGTTGTATCATTATTTTCTTGATATGAGGCCTCATTATATGCTCCTATAACTTGGTTACAAATAATTCAGTAACAAAAATATGAAAATTAAAAAACTTTACACGAATACATTCGTGGGGCCTTGGAGGCCCAATGGCTGCATAGGTGTAGGATTTTTGACAGTTGTGGACATATACATTCTAAATAAAAGGATTAGTGAATCATATTTTTTGAGCAAATACTCCTTCATGAGCCTCAACGTTTTAGAGCAAAAACGTTGAAAAACCAAGAACTAAAAATTTTTTTTGCAAAAAAAAAGAAAAAAGATTCATTACTTGTATGGGATTCTTCCAACTAATCGGATCAATGATTCACATTTTCTGAGCAAATACATATCCATGAGCATCGACTTGGATTGAAAAAGGATATGAAAGAAAAAAAAATCCATTAAAAATAAATAAATAAATAAACATTACACGAATACATCCGTTGGGCCTCCGAGGCCCAATGTCTGCGTTTATGTAGGATTTTTTGACGCCTGCATCTAAGAGTTAACTGGAGCACACACACAATTTCCCCCCAATTTGGCAGTATCGTGTCGTCTTGATCCACGGCTGATGGTAAGAGCAGCGGGACGATGCATTATAGTTGTCACAGAAACTACAGCTGCGTTCACCTCTGACAAATCTCTGCAATCTATTAATTAAGCTAACAGCATTGATTGCCCGAACACTGCGACAGGGAGCCGCAACACCAAGATTAAAATGAACTTTGATGAAAATTGCGGCATTCGGGGGTGCTGCTGTGCAGAAATGACAAAGCCCTAGAGACGGAGATTCCGTGCAATTATCACACGACACAACAATCCGCCACTTGGGATATCACCTCAAGACGTGTGTGCACAAGCCCTCAAAACATGGCCTATCCTCAATCAGACCTAATGCACCCATGATGAAAAATTAAGTTTATTGCAATAAATTAAGAGAATTCTTCATTAATACCAAATTAAGTACCCCAAAATACTTACCTTAAAATGAAGTACTTAATCAATAAATTAAGAGAATTCTTAATTAATACCAAATTAAGTACCCCAAATACTTACCTTAAAATTAAGTACCTTAAAATTAAGTTTATTCCAATAAATTAAGGGAATTCTTAATTAATACCAAATTAAGTACCCCCAAATACTTACCTTAAAATTAAGTACCTTAAAATTAAGTTTATTCCAATAAATTAAGGGAATTCTTCATTAATACCAAATTAAGTACCCCAAAATACTTACCTTAAAATGAAGTACTTAATCAATAAATTAAGAGAATTCTTAATTAATACCAAATTAAGTACCCCAAATACTTACCTTAAAATTAAGTACCTTAAAATTAAGTTTATTCCAATAAATTAAGGGAATTCTTAATTAATACCAAATTAAGTACCCCCAAATACTTACCTTAAAATTAAGTACCTTAAAATTAAGTTTATTCCAATAAATTAAGGGAATTCTTCATTAATACCAAATTAAGTACCCCAAAATACTTACCTTAAAATGAAGTACTTAATCAATAAATTAAGAGAATTCTTAATTAATACCAAATTAAGTACCCCAAATACTTACCTTAAAATTAAGTACCTTAAAATTAAGTTTATTCCAATAAATTAAGGGAATTCTTAATTAATACCAAATTAAGTACCCCCAAATACTTACCTTAAAATTAAGTACCTTAAAATTAAGTTTATTCCAATAAATTAAGGGAATTCTTAATTAATACCAAATTAAGTACCCCCAAATACTTACCTTAAAATTAAGTACTTAATCAATAAATTAAGAAATTAATTCAATAAATTAAGTACCCCAAAATAGCTCCTTATGCACCTGGAGCACAAAATATGAACCTCTTCAAAATAAATATAATCTTGAGGCTCAAGATTTGAACCGATGGCCTCTCAAGCTCTTTTATATTTGTGAGTATTCAACAATTCTATTTGGCATGGCTCAATGGGCAGTAAAATCGCTAATAACGGTCATTCGGCACCAGTGATGATACTGGCACATTTATCAATTGTGACCGACTTATTACATATGCAAATATGGCCAAAATTTTGATCTCTTCCCAAGCCCTCGATGGATACACCATTTACCAGTGTTGCCAGTAAGGGCTGGCAGGATGGCCTTGCCTAGAGGTATGCAGACCTCTAAATTCGAATACCGACCCAGCTATAAACTGTCATCATGGTGTTTCACATGCAGAGTGATTCATCGATGTGTGTGGAGTCCCTCCGATGGACGTTCAACTGGGCGTCCCGTCTACCAGCATTCTTTGGTGGATGTTAAAGATACCGTGGTGTCTTTCACGAAGAGTAGGTGACCTAACGCCAGCACCCTGAACAAATTACAAATTTCTGCCCTGTCCTATAGAGAGCATTGCATCAGCGGCACAGCTTTGCCCTCGGCTAATGATGCTACCCTGCAGCCTTTTGCTGAATACGACTGATGAAGAAGAAGTGGCTCCAGTGGTGGATCTAACATTTTATAAGGCGATGGGGTGTGGGTAGCAACACACTCGTTTTCTCACCATCAAAGCATCAAGGGATATCGGTACCAGATCTCAACATGGTTTCAGTTTCTACAGCTGTCCCTGGGCAATACTCAAGGCCTGCACAGCATTTGACTGTATGAACTATTGCTCTCAGTTATGGGCCAGTGCCCCCGCTTCACACATTCTTCCTTCTATATAGTAAAACTAAAAAACCCAGCAGTTAGGCGTTTGTTTGTCATCAACCACAATGTGGTAACGTATAGCGCCACCCAGTGTTGGTGGTGGGAGAAGGTATTACAAGTGGGATGTGGGCATGACTTGCAATGTTGCGCTCGCTGTACACGTGGCATCGTGGAAGTACTTCACTGACCCTCACCATAGTGTTACTCTCCCATAGGGAGCGGCTCTTCCATACGAGTGTCATCTTGTAATTCCCTGCCTCATTAATTTCCTGGGATTTTTTTGGATTTTTCCAGGATTCATTAATGTTAATGTTTTGAATCGATCAAAATAAGGTTTATCATTTTCATGGCATATAATGCAAATATTACACCACGCAAGCATCCATCACGTTTTATTTACAGCATCTACATTATTCAGCACTCCATCCAGCCCAAGGGTGTGTAAACTGCTCGTAATTCCATCAAATTGAAAGTTTTCCGCATCATTGGTATCTTGTGTAGTGAAGCTGAAGTACGAGGCAGGTAATTACTTTTACATCACAGGTCAGGATGGTGGCCTCATTGTGCTTTACCACCTACCATCAGCTCTTGATGGCGTCTGCTCCCTGAACCCTCCAACACTCTCCTCCAGGATGCACACTTTCTTCCAGCATCCTCCTTATTGATTAAACTCAGAAAAAATGTAGCCTTCCTGCCCGTAAGCTACTCAGTTGTTCCTCTTTTCCCCGACAGATCCAACCCCAACTCTTCCGCCCAACAGATCAGGACACAACATAGCAAAGGGAACAGGAGGATACAGGGGAAACACCAATAGCAGGGTAGAGGGGGGTAGTCGACGGAGACGGACAACCAGGGGATGCAGGAACGATGACTAGCAGGAGATAAAACAAGGGATGAACAAGATGGCTACGTAGTCAAAGTTTTGGGAGGAGTGGTGGTGGTTTAACAAGTGTAGAAAAGATCATGGTTTTGGATGGGGGATGACTTGAGATGGTGGTGAACAGCTGTCTTGAAGACCCAGATGGAACAATGAGATTGAAGAGAGTGTGGAAGGTGGTTTCACAGGTGGGAAAAAGGGGAATATATGAGTGGAGGTGAGCAGTGGTTCTGGATTTAGGCAGTTTCACTAGGAGAGGGTTGCTGGTAAACCACGTGTGCCTGCAGATATGTGGGGAAGGACAGAGCATGGAGATGGCAGAGGATGCAAGACCAGAAACGAGGTGGAAGACAGGAACCACCGACCTGTCAGCGATGGCACAGTGATAGGTCCATCGACTCAGCTTCATCGCGAGAGATTCCAATAACCTTGAAGGCCTTGGTTTCCACGGCAGCAAGTTGAACAAGATGAGGCAGGGGCGCCAGCCCAGACAAGAGAGCAGCACTCCATCAAGCTGTGGATGAGCGCCTTGTAGGTGGATAGGAATTCAGGTGTGCCAAGGAAGAACTTTGCACGACGGAGGATGCGTCTGGCTTTAGAGACCAATTTTGAAAAGTGGCTTGCCCAAGAGAGATCATGGCTGACAGTGAGACCCAAGAGTTTGAGTGACTGAACCTCAGATGGTTGTTGAGAAATTAGATGGGAGGATTTGTGGAATGGTCCTTTCAGAGAGAGATATCTAGTGAGTGTGTGGATTTCTCAGGATTGAAAGACATATTCCAAATGTTTGACCAGATTGTGAGGACACGGCAGAGAGTGGATGCAAATATATTGGAATACGACAAATCCCACCCTTCCATCCAGATCCAGCGCTTTGATAGCTAGTGGTACACCACCACCTCATGTCTCGACCCAGAACCTTTTCTTCACTCATTAACCATTGTCTCACAGATTTCCATGTTTCCTCCCCTCCTCTCTCTCCCTCTCTCATATTTTTCTGTCTGTTCACTCTCTTGTTTGTTGCATCCACTTGTGGCTCCACTGGCATTTTCCCCTTCTATCACCTCACACGTCCATGATCCTCAACAAGCTAAGGGTGTAGCAACTGTAGCATCATGAAGTGTAGACTGTTCACCAAACTGAGATTTAATACTGTTGTACTTGCAAGACAGAAGCTTCGCTGTGCTCTTTGGCCACCACTTGGCCATGTTTGAAGTCTGGTGTTTCTATCTTTCTTTGGTCTTGTTACATTATTTGCGGTCGTAATATGGGAATCAGCCAGTCCACATTTTGAATTAATGGTTTATGTCCAGCCTTTCGTGGCCTCTGAGAAGAACGAAGGTAAGTAAACTCTCGCAGTGAATACGCGAATTTCAAATTGATGTATGAATGCTAAATGAGGCCTTTTGCACACGTGCTGTGTGTGTATGTTTACACTGATTCGGTTCGGCTCACCGGGCACTTTTAACCTGTCGATCCGAGAGTGAAATCTTTTAAATATAATTTTCAACATTTATAAGAAAGATTCCAATTTCGAAGTGGTTAACCATAATCCTGTTCCTCAATGCAAATCGGACTCATGGAGATATCGGAATACGAGAAATATCCGTGTATGAGACTGAGAGGTGTTGATTTCCCATAATTTCCTCTTAATACAAGCTATCAGCCACGGTTGATATATAAAAACACATACACACCCTTCAACTTTTAACAATAGATGCAAAAATCTCGTATAATTTATCTTGTGGACCCGGAACCAAACAATATATATTTATAACAGCCCTTTCAGCTTCCATTGCTCCCACCTCCCAATATGATTAAGAGTAAATATCATCATTTTAAACTTAGCCTGTGCATGCACAAGCCACAGATATGTATATCCTTCCCATCGGTGTTTAGAGGCACCTAATCCAAAGACACAGTCAA
Source organism: Myxine glutinosa (assembly GCF_964187855.1). Taxonomy (NCBI): domain Eukaryota; kingdom Metazoa; phylum Chordata; class Myxini; order Myxiniformes; family Myxinidae; genus Myxine; species Myxine glutinosa. Next base: position 32,714,912 of record NC_136263.1, read on the forward strand.
TTCACTGGTCGTGATCCGTCGGGGGTTTGTGGAGCACATGCCCGTCAACTCGGCCTTGTACTGGCCCACAAGGTCAGGAGTTTGCAGTACGAGCAGGTTCCTATTCGGCGAGCTTAGAATGTTCTCCAAGGCTTTCGTTGTGCTGAGGCATAGCTCTATCTCTCAGGTACTTTCCAAGTATTTTCGGCTTCTTTTAGAAGCTTTGTGAGCCAAGTCAATTTTCAGGTAACAATTCTAATCTCCCACACACGATTTGATCTCCCACACAAACTATAATCCCCTGAATGCTGATGTTTCCTGCGGTTCTTCGCATGCACGCCGAGCATTCTGGGGGCAGAATACGTAATTTTGAAAGTGCTGCATTCTGGACTAGACACTTAAAATCATGGATATTAAAGAGATCTGAGATGTAAAGGATGGGCCTCTCTAATTTATATAGTGAATGCACTGCTGCCCGGAATTCAATCATGAATCCGGATTGCTGGCTTTTTTTTTCTTTTTTTTTGTATACTGAATCGAGGCTCGTGAAAGAGCTAACATTTACTTCACAAACAAATCAACCAGACAAACAAAATACCCAAAAAGAGGGAGCGGAAGACAAGATGGGGAGAGAAGGGGAAGCACACAAACACAACATCCGAGAGCAGGGAGATGTGTGGAAGGGAGAGGGCCCGGGGGGAGGAGGCATGGGAAGGGGGGGGGGGGAGGGAGAAGTATAAAACACAAGGACACCAAGGACTTCCTGGACAGAAGTTGGTATTTCAAAAAAGTGGAATTGGGGTGAAATTAGCGGGGGTAGAAAAGATCAAGGTTTTGGATGGGGGAAGATAAGAGATGGTGGTGAACAGCTGTTTTAAAGACTTGGAGGGTGGAGTGGGATTGAAGAGAGTGAGGGAGTTTGTTCCAGAGGCGGGAGAAAAGAGGAATGAAAGAGTGAAGGTGAGCAGAGAGTCTTGATTTTGGGAGTTTAACCATAAGAGGGTTGCAGGCAGATCTTGTGCGACCTGCAGGAATATTTGCGGGACAGAGCCCAGAGAGAGCTGGGGGGGGGCAAGGCCAGAGAGGAGTTGGTAGAAGACGGAAAGACCACCAACCTGCCTGCGGTGAGTGAGTGAGAGGCCCTTGGAGTTAGCTTCATCGCGGGAGATTCCAATGATTCTGAATGCTTTGGTTTCAACAGCGTGAAGGCGAGCTAGGTGTGAGGCAGGAGCACCAGCCCAGAGGGGAGAGCAGTATTCCATTGAGCTGCGGATGAAAGCCTTGTATGTGGTGAGGAGCTCAGGTGTGCCAAGGAAGGACTTCGCACGATGGAGGATGCCCAGTCGGCGACTGGCTTTGGAGGCCAGATTTGAAATGTGGTTGTCCCAGGAAAGATCATGGCAGATAGTGAGACCCAAAAGCTTGAGTGACAGAACTTCTTGGAGAGGATTATTCAGAAAGTGGATGGGAGGGTTGTCCAGTCGGTCTTTTCGGAGAGACATCGTAAGAGTGTGAGATTTGTCAGGATTGAAAGACATGTTCCACTTGTTTGCCCAGTCTGTGATTTTGTCAAGGTCTGCAGAGAGTGAGGAGGCTGCAGACTGCCGATCTGAGGGATGAAGAATGGAGCGACAGAGAGTAGAGTCGTCAGCAAAGAGATAGAGAGGATTTTCAAGAGAGTCAGAGAGATCATTGATGAAGACCAGAAAAAGCACAGGGCCCAGAACACTGCCTTGGGGAACTCCAGCCTGAACAGGAAGAGGAGATGAGAGAAACCCATTCAGGGCCACACGTTGACTACGACTAGAGAGGAGTATCGAAGGCACGTGATATGTCAAGGGAGACTGCTCTAATTTCCTGTTTGGCATTTAGGACCTCCATCCATTGTTGAGAAAGCAGAAGCAGCATGTCCAGAGTGGAGTGTCCAGGTCTGAAACCAAATTGATGGTCAGAGATCAAGCCATTGGAGAAGAGGAAAGATTTCATATCTGAATCAATGATGGATTCCATGACTTTGCTGATAATTGGGAGAAGGCTGATTGGTCTGTAGTTGCTGGGATCTGTTTTTGCACCTTTTTTGTGCAAAGCGGTGATGTTGGCAGATTTCCAAGCAGATGGAAGATGACCTTAAGCAAAAGAGAGGCTGAAGAGAACAGAGAGAGGGAGTGAAAGAGCGGAAGAACATGATTTTAGGACCCGTGGGCTGATGCCGTCAGGTCCAGTTGCAGAATCAGAGTCGAGGGTTGACAGAAACTTTTCCACCTTGTTAGGAGGAAAGGACACAGAGTCCAGGAGCAGCTGGGTATGACTGGGTACGGTGGGTACAGAGAGGGATGGGTTTGGGACACAAGATTTAGAGGCAAACACAGAGTTGAGGCATTCAGCTTTTTCACGTGCGGAGTCAGCCGTGTGGCCATTTGAGGTGAGGGAGGGGATGGAGGGGGAACAAACACCAGAAACAGATTTGACCAGACACCACCAGGATTTGGAGGAAGGAGACAGATAAGAGAGTTCGGTCCTGAGAACGGAGAGATATTGTTTCCTGGCTCTCCTGAGGGTAGACACACACTTGTTTCGGGCTTTGTGAAAGGAAATGAGATTTCCTTCCGTTGGATTTGCTTTCCAGGAGACGAAAGTAAGTTGTTTCTGGGCAATGGCCTCACCACAAGATTCCGTGTACCATGGACGGGAGGAAGGGTATGACAACTGAAGACGAGATGGGATAAATCTGTGCATGAGAGAGAGCAATTTACTTTGGAAGAATTCTCAGGATGAGTTGATGTCAGAGGCAGTAGAGATGGGAGACCAGTCCAGATGATTGATGGCTGCTTGAAGACCGTGCCAGTTGGCCTGAGTGAAATGCCAGACTCGCCGACGCTGAGGAGGCTCTCTGAGAATGGTCAGAGAGATGTCCACTTTAACAAGCACATGATCAGAAGAGCCGATTGGAGCAGAAGAGCAGCAGACATTTTCAGGGAAGTTAGTCATAACCAAGTCCAGAAGAGCAGATGCTCCGTTGACTGAGATCCGGGTTGGGAAATTGACAGATTGTGTCAATCCCAGTGAGTCACAGAAGTCCTTTGCTGAAGAGCCATGGCTGGTGAGAGAGATACCCACCCCCAGCCAACTGGCATGGTGACAGTTGAAATCACCACATATGAGGAAGAGAGAGTTGGGATGGGTAGATAGAAGTTGGTCCATATTATCAGACAGCGAGATGTAGATGGAGTCATCACTGTTTGGTGGACGGTACAACACACATATGAACAAAAGGTGGGAGCGAAGGGGAAGCCGTAGCCAAAGGTATTCCTGGGGGTGAGGTGGAGAGAGGGCAGTGCAGGGCGAGTGAGGAAGAGTTTTTTTATAAAGATAGCAACCCCACCTCCAGGACGAGGCTCAGGTCTATCATACCAGAGGAGGGAGTAACCTGGGAAAGATACCAAGGAATCAGAGACATCATCATTGCATGGCTGCATCATTATTGAGACGTGACTGTGCTGATGATGTTTTCTGCACTCCCCTTAGGGCAGGAATTTGGCCTCCTATTTTGAAAAGGCTCAATGAGATATTTCAACATCTGCTGGTGAATGCTCACAAACAGGACAGCCAGCTTATCCTCATGTGACGACAACACACTCTGTCATGTGATGCTCTGCCCGAGGAACACCAGGATGACAGTTATAGTCGGGCCAGGAATTTGAAACCAGAAAATGTTTCACAAGTTTTCAGCCATCTTCAGCCAGTTTCACATTCTCCTTCACTAACTACTTGATCCCAGAAAGTGTGCAGAGTGTAAGAGAATTAAGAGTACTGTAGTGACAGTTTGAATTCCACTTCTGTTAACAAGGAGAAAAAGACATAAAATGTCATAGCGCCCGTGGTTTTAGTAAATTTTCTGTATGGAGTTAAAGGCCGCCAGTTGTCCATCTTTGGTCTGATTACAAAACAAAATATTCTGCATATGTATACTCTCATGTATTGTCTTTGTGCCAAGTTTGAACAAAATTGGTCCATGCATGTCGGAGAAATGGCTGGGGACATGTTTAAGTAACAAAATGGCTGACGGTCGGCCATCTTGGATCTGATCTCGAAAATAAATGACGTGCATATGTAAGGCATCATTCCTTATCCGTGTGCCAAGTTTGAACAAAATCGGTAAATGCATTTTTGAGAAATGGTTGAGGACGTGTTCAATAGCGGAGTTTTTTTTACAACTAAAACGCGAGTCGGCCATCTTTGAGCACATCGTGAAACAAAGCCAGGGCCGGGCATCGGGATATTTTCCTTTCCATGCTGAAGTTTGTCCACTGCTGCCTGGACACAAGAAGCCTCAATATCGGACAGTGTTTTGACAGATATTGCACCAATTATGCCCATATTATGGATAAGTTTGCCATGTTTCAGGAGTCCTTCCTGTTTCTGACATCCTGTCTTTAGCTCATTGTACAAGACAGCCTTGGGGATTCTGTTGTCAGACATTCTAACTAAGTCAACTGATCATATAAATTTCCAAAAGATAAAGAATGATTATATTGCAGTAATCTTGCAAATTTGCAGGAATTTAGCATTAGGGATACCTTCCCACCTAAAATTTAGGGACTTCCACAGGAGGTGCATCTGAGAACAATCTAGAATGTTGATATGGCTGTGACAGTGTCTATGTCGAACAGCTGATACAAAATGTGGAGAAAACAATCACTTTCACTTTAGTGACATATATATCCCATGGTTATCCCAGAGAACACAAGTCAATTTCCCAAAGATTGCACTTGCTTTCCTATGGGAAGTGGAGATGTCAGCTTTGGTCAAATCCATCTGTGACGGCATATTAACATTGGATGGTATTGTTGGATGGTATTCGATCTAAGATGGTAAAAAAAAAGTTTGAGTCAATTCACCGACCTGCTTCAGAGTGCAAAAGCCCTTGGTGAATATTTACGTGAATATTTATGGACTGCGGTGAATATTTACGTTCCAACAGGACAATGACCCCAAGCATACAGCCAAAGCAACACTGGGATGGCTTCAGAACAAGAACATGAAAGTCCTTGAGCGGCCCAGCCAAAGCCAAGACTTGAATTTGTAGAAAGATTTGAAGATTGCTGCTCACCGTTGCTCCCCATCCAACTTGTCAGAGCTTGAGCAAATCTGCAAGGAAGAATGGGAGAAACTCCCCAAATCCAGATGTACAAAACCGATACAGACATACCCAATAAGACTTGGAGCTGTAATCGCTGTCAAAGGTGCTTCTACGAAGTATTGACTCAGGGGGTTGAATACTTACGTAAATTAGATATTTCTGTATTTCATTTTAATCATTTTGTTAAAATTTCCCCAAAAAATAAAAAATTGCACTTTGACATTATGGGGTATTATGTGTAGATCAGTGACGAAAAAAATCTCAATTTAAATCAGCATTGATACATTGAATCTCTGGGACACTAATTTTGAGACTCACAATATCGTCAAGAACCAACAAGTGTTGTTGAGAATAAAAAAAATTTAAAAAACCACCTTTAGAGGCCATTTTTCCCCGCAAGCGGGGGTTGGCCTTTTTCGGGAACCGTGGTTGTTGTTGTTTTTCGGTCCCCTTTTTGAAGCAATGTTTTACGGCCGGATGCCCTTCCTGCCGCCAACCCTTTTTGTCGCCTTTAACGACAAGCAGGGAATTACCAGTGAACTGGTACTCAATTAGCCGACCTCGGAAGGATGACAGGCTGAGTCAACCCCCCTGGCGTTAATTCAGCGATTGACCCGGATGACAGGCTGAGTCAACCCCCCTGGCGTTAATTCAGCGATTGACCCGGATTCGAACCCAGGATCCTAGGATCCTAAAGCCGGCACCCTAGCCGCTAGCCCAACACCAGGGAATGTTGTTGAGAATAAAGAGGTAAAATTACACTGCCTATTATTTAATTAATTTGTGTTTCCATTTTAATTAAAAATGACTCGTGTGTGCCATGAACAACCTAACATTCTCAGCCCAAGCAAGTGTTGCAGCTAGCCATGTCCTGTCCACACGACAGCATGCGGGCGTGAGAAACGTGACATGAAAAAAACGTCGCAAACTGCGCATATGTGACCGTGCTTACTCAGGCTGGCTGTAGCGGGCAGCTGCAGTCGGAAATGGACTTTGGGAAAAACAGGATGTGTAGAGTTTAGAGATCTGCTCACTGCTCGGCCAATCTACATCATCTCGCTTGCAAAATTGTTGTCGAAAAGAGCTTTTTGGCAAAATTCACTTTTTTTTCTTTTGATTCACTTACCATAGTAAATATTGTTGTTGTTTGACAAAAATACATTTTAGAGAGTTGGATTACATGCTGTCCAGTGGTAATTTGCCTCAATACCTCCCAAATCCCTGTCGATGACATTTTCACAATAATTTTGCATGCGAAGATGTAATTCAAGTTGCCAAGTTCAAATACTTTTCCTGCAGCAGTTCATGAAGATCAGAAATATGATTTGCATTTCACCACAGAAACTTATTTGACCAATAAGGAGCGAAGAGTGATTGCTAACCACACTCCATGGAATCATGATTAGAGCTTCTGCTCTGAGTATAGGAGGTCATTGGTATATGATTCTGACCCTGGTCATTGGTTAGAGTCACACCAAAGACTTTAAAATGGTACTTCCTACTACCTTGCTTGACATTGAGTATTTAAAGTACAGGATGTCTCAATAAGATGTATACAGACTCTGTGCATGTGTTTGTGTGTGCATGTATGTATATATATATATATATACATATATATATATATATATATATATATATATATATATATATATATATATATATATACAGTATATTATACAGTGCCTACAGAAAGTCTACACCCCCTTTCAAAAATTTCACCTTTTGTTGCCTTATAACCTGGAATTAAATTGCATGAAATCAGACTTTTTGCACCTTTATTTACCCACCACAACCCACAACCCCCAAGTGAAAAACAAATTCGACACATTTCAGTGAATTAATTAAAAATACAAAACTAGAATAGTTTTGTTTGGTACTTGTATAATAATAATAATATAATAATAATGCATTTATTTTATATAGCGCTTTTCATGAAGCCCAAAGACGCTTTGACAGAGTGCAAAACATAATGCATAGCAAAACATAAAAACAATTGCAAAAAAAGAAGAATCAATAGGGAAATATTCAAAGCACAAAGGGGGGAGAAGGAGAGGAGATAGTCAGGGGTTAGATGCTGTGGGTTAAATGTTGAATGCAGTGTTGAACAGGTGGGTCTTGAGTGATGTTTTGAATGTGGTGAGTGAGGAGGAGTCTCTGATGGTGTGAGGTAGCGAGTTCCAGAGGGTGGGAGCAGCGATGGAGAAGGCCCTGTCCCCCCAGGATCTAAATTTGGTCCGGATGGGGGGGGTCAGGAGGTTGGTACCAGCAGAGCGGAGGTTGCGGGTGGGAGTGTGTCTGGAGAGGAGGTCAGCCAGGTAGGATGGGGCCAGGTTATGGAGGGCTTTGTAGGTCAAGAGGAGGATTTTGTACTGGATTCTCTGGTATAAGAAAGTGCACAATTATAGTGCTCTGCCGCCATGCTAATATACTCGTCTGCTTGTGTGCCTGATTTGTATTTCAGCTTCACCATGAGCTTTGGACCCTCTGTAGAAAAAAAAATTGAAAGCTATGAATCACGTCACATTGTAGTACCTGCACCTCCTTGATGCCAAACAACAATGAGCATTTATCATTCAATGACAAATATAAACAAGAGAGCTGCATTCATTACACCAACCAGGAAGCATCTGCTCCAAAATCCACAGTATTCCCATTGGAAGGCACTTTGTGAGCACAATGTGAATTCCTATTTAACATTGTTTTTAGAAGGTCTTCAATAGCTTGGCTACGTAACCATTGTCATTAACATTACCTGAGATGCTCGGCTAAGGTGCATTTAACAGCAAAGCAAATTCTAGTGATTGGTATCCAATAAACATGTTGTTTGGAAGTTGTGTGTTTCACCCCTGTCTGTCCGTTTGTCTGTCTGTCCGTTTGTTTGTTTGTGAACAAGATATCTCATAAAGTTGTGGACGGATTCGGATGACATTTGGCAGAGGTAGCGTATGTGACAAGAACGAAATGATTAGATTTTGGTGAACATCCGGATTCGGATCCGACTAGTAGAATTTTGGAAGTGATTCTTCATCATTGGGAGATAGGGCCAAAAATTATACGTAGCAGGAGATCTCAAAAAGTTATGGACGGATTTGGACGAAACTTGCTGGAGAGGTTGTGAGTGTGACAAGGACTAATCGATTCGATTTTGGTGAAGATCTGAATATGGATTCGGATATGAGAATTATTTAATTTCTTTAAGTGATTCTTCACCATTGGGAGATAGGGCCAAAAACGATACATAGCAGGATATCTCAAAAGGTTGTGGACGGATTTGGCCGAAACTTGTTGGACAGGTTGTGTGTGTGACAAGGACTAATCGATTCGATTTTGGTGAAGATCTGAATATGGATTCGGATATGAGAATTATTTAATTTCTTTAAGTGATTCTTCACCACCGAGTGATATGGCCAAAAACTATACATAGCAGGATATCTCAAAAGGTTGTGGATGGATTTGGACGAAACTTGGTGGACAGGTTGGGTATGTGACAATGACTAATCGATTAAATTCTGGTGAAGATTCGGATCCGCATCCGGCTAGTAGAAATTTTTAAGTGATTCTTCACCATTGAGTGATGTGGCCAAGCAGGCGGAGGTTTGCTCTCTACTGAGTGCCGTTCTAGTTTTTCATGCGATTCTTCACCATCGAGAGATGGGGCCAAAACGATCAATGAGAGCATGATATTTCAAAAAGTTGTGGACCGATTCGGATGAAACTTGGTGGATGAGTTGGGTGTGACAAGGACGAATCGATTCGATGTTGGTGAGGATCTGGATTGGGATCCGGCCCATCAGTGGGATACAAAACGTAAACCGTTCATTCTGGCGGAGGTACGCGCTCATATCGAGGGTCATTCTAGTTTGTTCCTGAGATTTACTTTTCATGGGCTCTACCCTATCGGCCACCCTTCACCCCCTCTACCCACCCCCTACCCACACACACTGTCAATACACACCCCAACTAATTGAAGAGACAGGGTTTGGGAGTGCAACTTAATCCTAAAGTAAAGAAAAAGTAAGCTTTAAAACCTAATTTTTTTAATTACAAATGCAACTCTTAAAACTTTTTCACTTCATCTCACTCCCTATACTAATTAAGAAAAGTTTGTTTAAATATTGTGTATGCTGCAGGTATTAAACACATATCATTTAAAATGTCAAATGATACTATTAATATTTATAAAGCACAATTTTGTAAAGTCCTTTTGGCATTCCTTAGTCAATAACGATATTTATGACTGCCATGTTTCATGATATTTGATGATCATTTCGTATGTTTGGCTTGTTCAGCAAGAAGTTGAACCTTTGGCTGCTTTAGTTCTTCATATGAATAATTAGCATTTGCAAACTTTGCTTCAATATATGAAAATAAAACGTCTCGGTTTGTAAGAAAAATCAAGAAAAAAGAAGTATGCAGAAAAATAATCCATCGGTATCTCTGCAAAAAGATTCGATATCCCAGTTCCTGGAAGGTCATGAAGCACAAACTAGGAGGACTTGGTAGTCATGTGTGACTTGATCCGTTCTCATCAAGTGTGAACAAGGCTGGACATAGTCCAAGGAAATAATGGCATTGCCAATTGGGATTATAATACTTCTGACTTAGGCCTAAGTGATGCAGATATTAGAAAATGACCAATTACCAAGACATGAAAATATGAGGCTTAAACGAAGACAAGTACCTGGAAGTTGATGAGTGCCTGAAAAACGAAGACAAGTACCTGGAAGTTGAGGAGTGCCTGAAAAACGAAGACAAGTACCTGGAAGTTGAGGAGTGCCTGAAAAACGAAGACAAGTACCTGGAAGTTGAGGAGTGCCTGAAAAACGAAGACAAGTACCTGGAAGTTGAGGAGTGCCTGAAAAACGAAGACAAGTACCTGGAAGTTGAGGAGTGCCTGAAAAACGAAGACAAGTACCTGGAAGTTGAGGAGTGCCTGAAAAACGAAGACAAGTACCTGGAAGTTGATGAGTGCCTGAAAAACGAAGACAAGTACCTGGAAGTTGAGGAGTGCCTGAAAAACGAAGACAAGTACCTGGAAGTTGAGGAGTGCCTGAAAAACGAAGACAAGTACCTGGAAGTTGAGGAGTGCCTGAAAAACGAAGACAAGTACCTGGAAGTTGAGGAGTGCCTGAAAAACGAAGACAAGTACCTGGAAGTTGAGGAGTGCCTGAAAAACGAAGACAAGTACCTGGAAGTTGAGGAGTGCCTGAAAAACGAAGACAAGTACCTGGAAGTTGAGGAGTGCCTGAAAAACGAAGACAAGTACCTCGAAGTTGAGGAGTGCCTGAAAAACGAAGACAAGTATCTGGAAGTTGAGGAGTGCCTGAAAAACGAAGACAAGTATCTGGAAGTTGAGGAGTGCCTGAAAAACGAAGACAAGTACCTGGAAGTTGAGGAGTGCCTCAAAAACGAAGACAAGTATCTGGAAGTTGAGGAGTGCCTGAAAAACGAAGACAAGTATCTGGAAGTTGAGGAGTGCCTGAAAAACGAAGACAAGTACCTGGAAGTTGAGGAGTGCCTCAAAAATGAAGACAAGTACCTGGAAGTTGATGAGTGTCTGAAAAACGAAGACAAGTATCTGGAAGTTGAGGAGTGCCTGAAAAACGAAGACAAGTATCTGGAAGTTGAGGAGTGCCTGAAAAACGAAGACAAGTATCTGGAAGTTGATGAGTGCCTGAAAAACGAAGACAAGTACCTGGAAGTTGAGGAGTGCCTGAAAAACGAAGACAAGTACCTGGAAGTTGATGAGTGTCTGAAAAACGAAGACAAGTATCTGGAAGTTGAGGAGTGCCTGAAAAACGAAGACAAGTACCTGGAAGTTGAGGAGTGCCTGAAAAACGAAGACAAGTACCTGGAAGTTGATGAGTGTCTGAAAAACGAAGACAAGTATCTGGAAGTTGAGGAGTGACTGAAAAACGAAGACAAGTACCTGGAAGTTGAGGAGTGACTGAAAAACGAAGACAAGTATCTGGAAGTTGAGGAGTGCCTGAAAAACGAAGACAAGTATCTGGAAGTTGAGGAGTGACTGAAAAACGAAGACAAGTATCTGGAAGTTGAGGAGTGCCTGAAAAACGAAGACAAGTACCTGGAAGTTGAGGAGTGCCTGAAAAACGAAGACAAGTACCTGGAAGTTGAGGAGTGCCTGAAAAACGAAGACAAGTACCTGGAAGTTGAGGAGTGCCTGAAAAACGAAGACAAGTACCTGGAAGTTGAGGAGTGCCTGAAAAACGAAGACAAGTACCTGGAAGTTGAGGAGTGCCTGAAAAACGAAGACAAGTACCTGGAAGTTGAGGAGTGCCTGAAAAACGAAGACAAGTACCTGGAAGTTGAGGAGTGCCTGAAAAACGAAGACAAGTACCTGGAAGTTGAGGAGTGCCTGAAAAACGAAGACAAGTACCTGGAAGTTGAGGAGTGCCTGAAAAACGAAGACAAGTATCTGGAAGTTGAGGAGTGCCTGAAAAACGAAGACAAGTATCTGGAAGTTGAGGAGTGACTGAAAAACGAAGACAAGTATCTGGAAGTTGAGGAGTGCCTGAAAAACGAAGACAAGTACCTGGAAGTTGAGGAGTGCCTGAAAAACGAAGACAAGTACCTGGAAGTTGAGGAGTGCCTGAAAAACGAAGACAAGTACCTGGAAGTTGAGGAGTGCCTGAAAAACGAAGACAAGTACCTGGAAGTTGAGGAGTGCCTGAAAAACGAAGACAAGTACCTGGAAGTTGAGGAGTGCCTGAAAAACGAAGACAAGTACCTGGAAGTTGAGGAGTGCCTGAAAAACGAAGACAAGTACCTGGAAGTTGAGGAGTGCCTGAAAAACGAAGACAAGTACCTCGAAGTTGAGGAGTGCCTGAAAAACGAAGACAAGTACCTCGAAGTTGAGGAGTGCCTGAAAAACGAAGACAAGTATCTGGAAGTTGAGGAGTGCCTGAAAAACGAAGACAAGTATCTGGAAGTTGAGGAGTGCCTGAAAAACGAAGACAAGTACCTGGAAGTTGAGGAGTGCCTCAAAAACGAAGACAAGTATCTGGAAGTTGAGGAGTGCCTGAAAAACGAAGACAAGTATCTGGAAGTTGAGGAGTGACTGAAAAACGAAGACAAGTATCTGGAAGTTGAGGAGTGCCTGAAAAAACGAAGACAAGTATCTGGAAGTTGAGGAGTGCCTGAAAAACGAAGACAGGTATCTGGAAGTTGAGGAGTGACTGAAAAACGAAGACAAGTATCTGGAAGTTGAGGAGTGCCTGAAAAACGAAGACAAGTATCTGGAAGTTGAGGAGTGCCTGAAAAACGAAGACAAGTATCTGGAAGTTGAGGAGTGTCTGAAAAAACGAAGACAAGTATCTGGAAGTTGAGGAGTGTATGAAAAATGAAGACAAATACCTCGAAGTTGAGGAGTGCCTGAAAAACGAAGACAAGTATCTGGAAGTTGAGGAGTGTCTGAAAAATGAAGACAAGTACCTCGAAGTTGAGGAGTGACTGAAAAACGAAGACAAGTATCTGGAAGTTGAGGAGTGTATGAAAAATGAAGACAAGTATCTGGAAGTTGAGGAGTGTATGAAAAATGAAGACAAATACCTCGAAGTTGAGGAGTGCCTGAAAAACGAAGACAAGTATCTGGAAGTTGAGGAGTGTATGAAAAATGAAGACAAATACCTCGAAGTTGAGGAGTGCCTGAAAAACGAAGACAAGTATCTGGAAGTTGAGAAGTGTCTGAAAAATGAAGACAAGTACCTCGAAGTTGAGGAGTGACTGAAAAACGAAGACAAGTATCTGGAAGTTAAGGAGTGCCTGAAAAACGAAGACAAGTATCTGGAAATTGAGGAGTGCATGAAAAATGAAGACAAGTACCTCAAAGTTGAGGAGTGCCTGAAAAACGAAGACAAGTATCTGGAAGTTGAGGAGTGCCTGAAAAACGAAGACAAGTATCTGGAAGTTGAGGAGTGCCTGAAAAACGAAGACAAGTATCTGGAAGTTGAGGAGTGCCTGAAAAACGAAGACAAGTATCTGGAAGTTGAGGAGTGTCTGAAAAAACGAAGACAAGTATCTGGAAGTTGAGGAGTGTATGAAAAATGAAGACAAATACCTCGAAGTTGAGGAGTGCCTGAAAAACGAAGACAAGTATCTGGAAGTTGAGGAGTGCCTGAAAAACGAAGACAAGTATCTGGAAGTTGAGGAGTGCCTGAAAAACGAAGACAAGTATCTGGAAGTTGGAGTGCCTGAAAAAACGAAGACAAGTATCGGGAAGTTGAGGAGTGCCTGAAAAAACGAAGACAAGTATTTGGAAGTGGAGGAGTGACTGAAAAACGAAGACAAGTATCTGGAAGTTGGAGTGCCTGAAAAAACGAAGACAAGTATTTGGAAGTTGAGGAGTGCCTGAAAAAACGAAGACAAGTATCTGGAAGGTGAGGAGTGCCTGAAAAAATGAAGACAAGTATTTGGAAGTTGAGGAGTGACTGAAAAACGAAGACAAGTATTTTTAAGTTGAGGAGTGACTGAAAAACGAAGACAAGTATTTTTAAGTTGAGGAGTGACTGAAAAACGAAGACAAGTATCTTCAAGTTGAGGAGTGACTGAAAAACGAAGACAAGTATCTTTAAGTTGAGGAGTGCCTGAAAAACGAAGACAAGTACCTCAAAGTTGAGGAGTGCCTGAAAAACGAAGACCAGTACCTCGAAGTTGAGGAGTGCCTGAAAAACGAAGACAAGTATCTGGAAGTTGAGAAGTGACTGAAAAACGAAGACAAGTACCTGGAAGTTGAGGAGTGCCTGGAAAAACGAAGACAAGTATCTGGAAGTTGAGGAGTGACTGAAAAACGAAGACAAGTATCTGGAAGTTGAGGAGTGCCTGAAAAAACGAAGACAAGTATCTGGAAGTTGAGGAGTGCCTGAAAAAACGAAGACAAGTACCTCAAAGTTGAGGAGTGCCTGAAAAAACGAAGACAAGTACCTCGAAGTTGAGGAGTGCCTGAAAAAACGAAGACAAGTACCTCGAAGTTGAGGAGTGCCTGAAAAACGAAGTCAAGTACCTTGACGTTGAAAAGCTACACTATAACTTAGGGAAATGTCTGTAGATTTGTCACGGCATGTGAGGTATATTTTTCTAGAGATGTCGAGTCTCATGGAAGAGCAACACAACGGAGGATGGTGGAGTAACAGAGTGACAGAGGGCCAGAGTGGAACATCATGACAAAAACGTACAAAAACACAAGATTATGTGAAAGGGAGTGGAGGGCACGAAAAGGGGTCAGGGGTCAGGTCAAAGTGTGCAAATTGTACTACGGACTCAGATAAAGTTGGTTTTAGTCATTTCATGACCAAGAAATGAACAATGTGTGTGTGTGTGTGTGTGTGTGTGTGTGTGTGTGTGTGTGTGTGTGTGTGTGTGTGTGTGTGTGTGTATGAATATGCTTAATCCACACTCACTTCAAGCTACCTAGACATTGTTGGAAGTTGTTTTTTTACTACGAATTCCCTTATAAAGACCTTCAACGCAGGAGCAGACCATTAGGCCCATCAAGTGTGCACACTGGTTGCCAACCTATGGTTGTTTGTCCGTGCTCTATCCCTGTGGAGCATCAAGAGAGGAAGCAGTACATACCATTTAAAAAGTCGTTGGTACTCGTACCGTCGACCTCCCAGACTCGGACAGGATGCTCCAACCATTTCACCACCGAGTCTGGTAAAGTAGATGAACAAACAAGGACACGTTAACTCCTCAAGTGATTTGATCGGATGTACATGGGGAAAACTTTCATGACAATATCGTTCAAGAGACACCTGAAATAATAAACATCTACTCGGTAAATTTAACCCTTTGAACACAGCTAGTGATGTTTATAATTTTTTTCAAAATTCAACTTTACCGCAAGTACGAATTGCAAAACAATCCGAAACACAAGATCACTTCGCTTAAACTACGAGTATTTTCATTAGTATTAAATGGCATGAAACATGGAAAATGATAAGTGCATGTGTTATGGAAACAATGATGTTGAGTTCATTGTAATAGTTGATGTAATGAGGATATTAACTGAATCTTTACCCTGTTAAGCGACGAAGTCCTTCACAACCCTCACTTTATGACTCATTCGGTGAACTGACCTGGTATAGATCGAGTAATTCATCAGGTGTTCGTCAGTCATTTGCATCAACATGCATTCATTATTTATTTATTTCTTTTATACAGGGTCGAGGCTCATGGAAGACCTAGAACACAGAACGGACCAGGACGCAATGGAATAAAAGGAACAGCGGAAAGAGAACAGCAGGGCCGAGGGACGAAATAGACGGAGATGGACAACAAGGAATGCGGGTAAGAATGAGTCGTGGAGAATGCATGAGGTGGGCAAGATGGATACAGAAACAAATTCTGAGAAAGGAAAAACTGCAAATTTAAGGGGGGAGGTGGGGGGCAGAAGGGGTGGTTTAACGGGGGTCGCAAAGATCATGGTTTTGGATTGGGAATGACCTGAGATGATGGAGAACGGCTGTCTTGAAGACCTGGACAGAAGGATGAGATTAAAAGGAGTCTGGGTATTGAAGAGAGTCGAATGAGTGGAGATGAGCAGTGATTCTGGACATCACTGGAAGAAGAGGCTACAGAGATGGAAAAGAAAAGTTTAGATGTGAAAAATTAACATAAAAGACCATCTATCTAATACATATGCAATGCATATTTATCCACATGTATTGCAATACACCTAACTAAACAGATACTTTGAAATAGCTATCGCTATACTATCGAAGTGCTCTTTTAACCCCTAGGAGACACAACCACAACAATATATATACACACATGCGTACTCCCCACCATGAAAAACCAAACAAGTGGAATTTATAATATAATTATTGTGGGACTGTTCCAGCATTGATTCCAAGGGCATTTTTGACACGAGGGATATACAGAACACTTGATTGAGGATTTCCACAAACCACAATTGCCTAATGCAATAATTGTTCAGCAGGTGCAAACTTGTACACCCTTAGGTTTTTAGAAGTGACACGAGTCATTCTGAGGAAATTTCAAAGTCTTTCCGAGACCGTGTGTGTGTGTGTGTGTGTGTGTGTGTGTGTATGTGTGTGTGTTTGACCGTGTGGATCATCCAAAAAACAGAGTATATTACATTATTTAACTAGATGGTATTCATAGAACTTACCCAGTGCAGTCAACTTGGTGCGAGCCAGCTCTTCTGTTTTTGAAGGTTGTTTTTTTCTTTGATCCAATATGGCTGCCAGACCACATGATCAATGACATCATAAATTGCCATTCACATAATTGATGCGTAGATTACGCTAAAGAAATTTCAAACCGAGCCTCGACATTATATACAAAAATAAAATAAATGAAATTAAAAAACGATCGGACTAAGCGTTATCCGTGTCGAATTATGACGTCATAATTAAGGCACCAATGACGTAATCGTAAAAAATGGTTATTCCCCATGTGTAGTTCTTTATAATGAGCCACATTTCAATTTTTTTCCATTGAGCGGTTTCGGAGATATAAAGGTGCGACGTTTTTCGGTTTTTCCAAGATGGCGCCTGTACCACGTGACATATGATGTCATAATTATCACTAAAAATTATGCAGGGGGAGGCGCTCCTGTGGTGAAAATGTCGTGTCAATCGGACCAGCATTTGCCGAGAAAATGAATTTTTAAAATGCAGACACACACGTGCACCATATGTACGCCATATGAATGCACGCCACCAATCTCTTAACCCCGCTTTTCGCTTTGCGAGCGCAGAGTAACAATACATTACAATGCCACGTCATTCAGAAAATGAGAGGATTCAAATTATTGCACACCTTTAATGCAGGGTCTTCCATTCGCCATGTTGCAAGGCTCTTTAACGTGGTGGGAGGAATTGTTTATGACCTCTAAAGACGTTATCGAGCCACTGGATCAACAAGAGATATGCCAAGAAGTGGACTTTCTATGAAGTGGACTTTCTATGATAACGACTCCTGCTCAGGACGACATGTTCGCAGGACCCATCTACGCAATCGGTTCAAATAGTGCAAAGACACTCCTTGGACCAGTGATACAACTTGTGGCATGTCATTCGCATAAGGCCTCATTTTCGCAGGTTTCCAGAATTTTTTTGGAAAATCTGCTGTTATTTCAAAATTCCTCACGAGCTTTTTATGAATCCAAACTTAAATATAATCGTTTCCATCAAACTTAATTCAAAAAATGAGTTGCAATGTGATGCAAAAGCAACACTGTAAAGTCGCCCATTTTGTGACCTTCGTACTTTCAAAGATACGCCATTCTAACATGATCAAGATGATCTTAACCTCATTGCATACCGACATTAATGGTTACATGCAAGATTGCATCATACTTGTATCAGATGCATACCCACATAATTACATGTACAGTGGTCTGCAAAAGTATTCAGCCCCTTAGGTCAGTACTTGGTGGAAGCACCTTTCGCAGCAATGACTGCGATGAGTCTTTCTGGGTTGGTCTCTACCATCTTTGCACAGTAAGATGGTGAAATCTTTGCCCTTTCTTTACATGAAAATTGCGGAAGTTCTGCCATGTTTGATGGGGATCGTTGATGGGCTGCAAGCTTCAAGTCTCGCCATAAATGTTCAATTGGGTTCAAGTTAGGACTTTGACTGGGCCACTCAAGAACATTTTACTTCTTATTCAGTTACTCCAGTGTGGCTTTAGCTTGGTGCTTCGGATCATTGTCCTGCTGAAATGTGAATCTCCGACCCATTTTCAGATTCATGTCTGACTCAGGTTTTCATCAAGGATTCTCCTGCACTTTTACTTGACTAAAGATGGTCGAAGAAGAAATTCGGGCAAGGGGGTTAACAAGGGGAGATGCAGAAAATAGGGCAAAATGGAGGAGATTGTCATGGGGGACCGCAAGACTAACCCCCCCCCTCTTGCAGGGAAAATGGCCTTAAAATGCCTGTTGTGTGTTGTTGTATTCTCCTGCACTTTACATCCATTGTTACATCCATCCACTTTACTTTACAATGGTGGTGTACTTCCATTGTCCTTTCTATCCTGATAAGCTTGCAAGTCCCTGCTGCTGAAAAGCAACCCCATAACATGATGCTGCCATTACCATGTTTGACATGAGGGATGGTGTTCCCTGGGTGATGTATAGTGGTAGGCTTGCACCAGACGTAACGCTTTGAATTTGGACCAAAAAGTTCCATTTTTGTCTCGTCTGACCACAAAACCTTTTTCCACATGCCTGCATTTTTCATTTCCACATTTACCCACAATCATTAAGATGCTTTTTCACAAACTCCGTACAAGCTTTTAGATGCGTCTTTTTCAGCAAGGGCTTCTTTCTTACTGTTACGTGCTCCTCCCCAGACCCCGGTCACGGTGTACCTCCGATTCCCGAGAGGAGTCACGGTAGAAAGATGTGTTACTCTGTATGCCAAGGATCAATGGTGAAACCACACCAATTGTTACCAACAAACAAGTATTGTATTAAGGTCACACAAGAATAACGGTACAGTAACAATATTAATCAAAAGTACAATCAATATATATCATTCCTATGATGGTACCATCAGGTTCGTACAGTATAACTCACTGTGCTCCAAGTGAGCGAAAAGAAGAACATTCCCAATGTCTCTATTCCCGGCTTCAAGCCAAAGTTGCTCCACTCCAGTGATCGTCCGTACGATGTCGTATCGAGACCAGAATCCCATTGGGTTGACAGTTACACTGCCAAAGATGGGCGAAGGTGTCCTCGAGAAGCGACGGGGAAATCACACTTTCAGGTATTATATGGACGTTTAACGGCTCTCAATCGGCGAACCGCAGATTTCCCACTCAAAAGCCATGTTATACCCACACACCAAATTAACGTCTGAATACGGTGAAAATGGTTGAAGCGAAGTGAAATACCTTGAGCGATGCGCAAAGCGTGCGAGTCAAAATGGCCGACGGCCCGTTCTCGAGGCGTAACGGCACTACGATGATTCTCTCCGGAATCAACCGCAAAATCTGTCACGCAGGTTAATCTGTCACAGCGATAACAACACTGTCGCAGGAATCCCTTTCCCGGGAAACCCAAAGTTCACTCTTGACCCTCGTTCGCGAATCGTTCGCTCCAGACCTCAAAGTAGCTTGGCTTCTTGTCCGACTCACTCGCTCCGCCTTTTCTTCCTCCTCTTCCTCTTCTTCCTCTTCGTCTGGTTCTGGTTTCATTTAAAACATTACCTTTTTTACCTTTTGAAAATAGTAATCTCTATTTCCCCCAAACGACAACAATAATAGTACATGGAATCAAAAATGTTTACAGTGGATGAAAACCACAACAACGGAAGTGACGAATCCATAACACTTACCACCTGTCCATAGAGGCCATCTTTGTGAAGGGAACGGGATATTGTTGATTGATGAACACTGATCCCCATCTCAGACATATAGCCTTGCAGATCTTTCAAAGTCATTGTTGGATTTTCAGTGACATCCCAAACCAGTTTCCTGCTTTGCTCGACTGCTGAGTTTGGTTGGGCAACCAGATTTGGATAGAGTCTGGGTGGTATGATACGTCTTCCACTTCTTCTTAATGTGATTTCACCATACTCAAAGGGATAATGACGTGGAAATATTCTTATAACCCTCTCCTGAACGGTGCTTCTTCACCACTTTATGTCTGACATCTTTGGAAAGCTACTTGGTCTTCATGTTTGCCTTGTTGGTTGACCAAGTGAGTTGCACCTGAATAAGAAAAAATTAATGTTCTTGAGTGGCCCAGTCAAAGTCCTGTCTTGAACCCAATTAAACATTTATGGCAAGACTTGAATATTGCAGTCCATCGACGATCCCCATCAAACTCGGCAGAAGGAGAGAAATTTTCATGTCAAGAATGGGCAAAGATTTCACCATCTCACTGTGCAAGCCAAAAAAGACTCATATCAGCCATTGCTGCAAAAGATGCCTCCACCAAGTACTCACCTAAGGGGCTGAATACTTTTGCGTATGGACGGAATTTTGATTTGGACAAGTTTTTTGCAGGTATTCCTGACATGTAACCTCCTTCAACTGTAACAGTGTTTAGTTTGATCTCTTCAGTTGTGAATAAAAAGTAAATTTGGAAAAATTGTTCCTACATAATTTGTAATTAATGTAAATGTGGCATTATTGGTAGGGGGTTGAATACTTTTGTAGGTCACTGTACATGCATATATCACATACAGTCACGTGAAAAAGAAAGTACACTCCATGTAAAGCTTTGACTTTTTCAATATATTCAACATACAGCGATTTGATCTTTATTTCAACAATATTGACAGATAAAGGTGATATAATATAACAAATATCATGAAACATTTACATTTTGTAGTCCATTGTATAATTTAAATAAATATTGTTACGGAATCCAACGTCGGCCTTCCCCACTTACCAAGGGGGGATTAATCCCCTCGCTTATGACTGACCGACGTGGTCCCTGTGGCTGTACAGCGACCTCCGGAAAGGCCGGTGGCACAACCCCGTTCGTACCGCGGACAGATGTTAATTGCCGAGCGGTTTTAAGCAACCGCGGCACAAACTATTAACAATGACTAGACCCGATTCCTGAACGTTGGCCAAATCGTGCCACAGGTTTTCAATTTGGAAAAGACAAAGACGACGGATGTGAAGAAGAAGAAGACGAAGGCAAAAGGTTGGAAATACGACTATTATTTATTATTTCTATTTACACAATGAAAGAAACCAAGGAAGAAGGAAGGATAATAAAATAATGTAGAAAGGGGGACGGACCAGGACACAGTGCAATTTCTAGCTTATACAGACTTACTTATAACCCAGGACAGAACACACAAAACAAACTCACGTACACAAAAGGATGGAATGGCAGGAATGGTTTGGAGGGATGAGCAGGTGGAATCACAGGGCACAGCGAGCAGGTCCACTCCGGGCGGGAAGCGAGGAGCCGGCAGCTCCTTGTATTCGGCTTTACACCGCACACCGGCAGGGTCACTCGCTGCCCCGTCAGGGCTTCACGCGGCTGGTTGAAACGGGGCTGGTTGAGGCGGCTCTCTGCAGAAATCGCTCGTGCAGAACTCAGCTGGGTCACGCATCTGCTGTATCTCTCACGCAACTCCTCCCAAAGGCTTCCGCGCGCGTTTATATCTCCCTCGGGTGATCAAGCCGCCGGCCTCCAGGACACGCCCATCGGTGAGGTCGTCTCGGCCCTGATTGGTCGCGAGGGCTCACCGATCCCGCCCTTAGAGGAGGCGTTGGCAAGGCCACGCCTTGTTCCCGGCGCTGGGCCAACTCCTCCCACCTTTGGCTCCGAGACGACCTCGTGGCTAATGGAGTCTTGCAGCGAAAACAACAACCCACAGCTGCAGCAGAATTCAGCGAACCGCTCAATGCAGTTGGCAATTGAGGAAAGGGGAATGTGCAGGGAATCTACCTTGTCTGAATTCGGTGCAATGGAGTGTCAATTAATGGAAGACACAGCCTTAATCTAATACACACAATAAGGAGATAACTACTGAACAGGGAGATCTATGATTTGGCTACGTGATTGTATATGACCTAACTAAGGGACGCCCTTTGACCTTTATACACAACAACTGGAGGAAGGAGGGTGATATTTTACAACACAAAAAAAACACCATTCTCAAATTCATAACAATATAAATGCAAATTTCGCATGTGGAAAAAGTAAGTACACCCCTACATTTATCACTACTTCAAATACTTAAAATTAGAATCAGGTATGAGTTTTAGAATCAGTATGGAGAGCGGAAGTTTTAGTTTTAGAAAGAAAAAAAAAATTTTTTTAGAATTAGATTAGAATTAGTTTTAGATTTTAGAATTAGTTTTTTTAGAATTTTAGATGAGATTTTAGAATTTTAGATTAGATTTTAGAATTTTAGAATTAGTTTTAGAATTAGAAAAAAGAGCGGAAGTTTTAGAAAAAAATTAGAATCAGTATGGAGAGCGGAAGGTATGTCTCTCCGAAAAGATCGACTGGACAACCCTCCCATCTACTTTCTCAACAATCCTCTCCAAGAAGTTCTGTCGCTCAAGCTTTTGGGTCTCACTATCTGCCATGATCTTTCTTGGGAAAACCACATTTCCAAGCTGGCCTCCAAAGCCAGTCGCCGACTGGGCATCCTCCGTCGTGCGAAGTCCTTCCTCGGCACACCTGAGCTCCTCACCACATACAAGGCTTTCATCCGCAGCTCAATGGAATACTGTTCTCCCCTATGGGCCGGTGCTCCTGCCTCACACCTAGCTCGGCTTCACGCTGTTGAAACCAAAGCGTTCAGAATTATTGGAATCTCCCGCGATGAAGCTATCTCTGAGGGCCTTTCACTCACTCACCGCAGGCAGGTAGGTGGTCTTTCTGTCTTCTACCGACTCCTCTCTGGCCTTGCACCCCCAGCTCTCTCTGTGCTCTGTCCCCCAAATATTCCTACAGGTCGCACAAGATCTGCCAGCAACCCTCCGATGGTTAAACTGCCGAAATCTCGGCTCTCTGCTCACCTTCACTCTTTCATTCCTCTTTTCTCCCGCCTCTGGAACAAACTCCCTCACTCCTTTCAATCCCACTCCTCCCTCCAGGTCTTTAAAACAGCTGTTCACCACCATCTCTTATCTTCCCCCATCCAAAACCTTGATCTTTTCTACCCCCGCTAATTCACCCCAGATCCACCTTGTTTGAAATTCCAACTTCTTTCCTGGAAGTCCTGGCAGTGTCCATATGTTTTATACCTCTCCCACCCCCCCCCCCCTTCCCATGCCCCCTCCCAAATCCCTCGCCCTCTCTCAGATCTCTCGATGTCTCCATGTCTCTCGGTCCCTGCTCTCAAATGTTGTGTTTGTGTCCTTCCCCCTCTCTCCCCATCTTGTCTACCGCTCCCGATGTTATATGTTTTATGTGTCGGTTTGTCTTTCTGTGTGATTAATGTTCGCTCTTTCACGAGCCTCGATCTTGTATACAAAAAAAAAGAAAAAAAGAAGAAGAAAAAAAAGGTGCACCAGCTCAGGTGAAAATGATTAGAACATCGTTAGAGAGGATCTTGGAGGAACCTGTCTTATTTAAACCTCAGACATTTAGTTTGGTTTGCTCTTTGTTGTTGAAGTGTGCGGCGTCACCATGCCGAGATCAAAAGAGCTCTCTGAGGCCTTCAGAAAGAAGGTTATAGATGCCTATGAGTCTGGGAAGGGATTTAAAGAGATCTCCAAACAATTTAAAATCAATCATTCGACTGTCCGGAAGATCAGTGGAGAAGTGGAGAAGTGGAGAAGATTCCAAACAACTGCCAACTTGTTCAGGCCAGGCCGCCTCAGCAAGTTCAGCCCGAGAGCAGACCACAAGATGCTGAAAGAAGTCTCCAAGAACCCCAGACTGTCATCACGGGGCCTACAGGTAGCTCTTGCCACTGTTGATGTCAAAGTGCACGAGTCTACCATTAGAAAGAGGCTGCACAAATTTGATCTACATGGGAGGTGTGCCAGGAGGAAACCTTTGCTGTCCAGAAAGAACATCAGCACAAGACTAACGTTTGCCAATGAACACCTCGGCAAAGACCAGCACTTCTGGAACAATGTGCCCTGGACAGATGAGTCAAAGGTAGAGCTATTTGGCCACAGTACCAGAAGACATGTTTGGTGAAAACCAAAGACAGCATTTGACCACAAGAACCTGATACCAACTGTAAAGCATGGTGGTGGAAATATTATGGTTTGGGGCAGCTTTGCTGCATCAGGGCCTGGGCAGCTCATCATCACAGAATCCACTATGAATTCTTCATTGTACCAGAGGGTGCTTGAGGATAATGTGAGGCCATCTGTCGGAAAGTTGAAGCTCAACCGAAGGTGGACCTTGCAACATGACAATGACCCGAAACATACCAGTAAATCCACCAAGGAATGGCTGAAAAGAAAGAAATGGAGGGTTCTGGAATGGCCAAGTCAAAGCCCAGATCTAAATCCCATCGAGATGTTGTGGGGGGATTTGAAACGAGCTGTGCATGCAAGAAACCCCTCAAACATCGCACAGCTGAAAGAATTCTGCATGGAGGAGTGGGCAAAAATTTCTCCCAGTCGATGTCAGAGACTGGTAGACAGTTATAAGAAACGTCTACTTGAGGTTGTTTCTGCCAAAGGGGGCAATACCACCTATTAGAGCCAAGGGTGTACTTACTTTTTCCACATGCGAAATTTGCATTTATGTTTATTGAAATTATACAATGGACTACAAAATGTAAATGTTTCATGATATTTGTTATATTATATCACCTTTATCTATCAATATTGTTGAAATGAAGATCAAATCGCTGTATGTTGAAATATGTTGAAAAAGTCAAAACTTTACATGGGGTGTACTTACTTTTTCACATGACTGTACATACATACATACATCCTTGCATACCTGTATTAGCCAGATTGGAGAAAGCAAGAGCAGTAAGGGTGGTGTACATCAATGCGAGGTATGGAGAGCTTGATGTGCAATGAGGTTGATGTACACCAATGTGAGGTATGGAAAGCGGGAGGTGCAATGAGGATGGTGTGCACCAATGTAAGGTATGGAGAGCGGGAGGTGCAATGAGGACGGTGTGCACCAATGTGAGGTATGGAGAGCGGAAGGTGCAGTGAGGATGGTGTACACCAATGTGAGGTATGGAAAGCGGGAGGTGCAATGAGGATGGTGTACACCAATGTGAGGCATGGAGAGCGGGAGGTGCAATGAGGCTAGTGTACACCAATGTGAGGTATGGAGAGCGGGAGGTGCAGTGAGGATGGTGTCCACCAATGTGAGGTATGGAGAGTGGGAGGTGCAATGAGGATGGTGTACACCAATGTGAGGTATGGAGAGTGGGAGGTGCAGTGAGGATGGTGCACACCAATGTGAGGTATGGAGAGCGGGAGGTGCAGTGAGGATGGTGTACACTAATGTGAGGTATGGAGAGTGGAAGGTGCAGTGAGGATGGTGCACACCAATGTGAGGTATGGAGAGCGGGAGGTGCAGTGAGGATGGTGCACACCAATGTGAGGTATGGAGAGTGGGAGGTGCAGTGAGGCTGGTGCACACCAATGTGAGGTATGGAGAGCGGGAGGTGCAGTGAGGATGGTGCACACCAATGTGAGGTATGGAGAGTGGGAGGTGCAGTGAGGCTGGTGCACACCAATGTGAAGTATGGAGAGTGGGAGGTGCCGATTATATCGTCTGGTATCCGCATGGTGCTACATAGATCATCAATGCTGCAGCCCTTTGACCATATTTGTCCGCCATTAGACAGCATATGGCTTACCAAGTGGCATACGAGAAAGGTGGCCAATAAATCCTTTGGATGACAATGAAAAGTCAATTGACGACCTCAACGAAATAGGTATTTTTTATGCATTTGAATGGAACCTTTTTGCATAACCGCTCGTTTTTCACAGCAATGGCAACAATTGCACTCAATAAATCTCCTTTACTGTTATATTATCTACTTCCATGATATACCAGAGCGGTACTCAAACTTTGTGGTGGAACCAGAGAAAGTGAAACACTCGAACCCGCTCACTCGAGAGTTTCCAGGCTTTGTCAAACATCTCGCAACTTTCACTGATCTCATGTTCAAAAGGATTAATGCACAGGATTTCTCCTCTTTTAACATTTATTCAAACATTTATCACAAATCATATAACGAACCTCATTTGATGGTTCAACGGGCAGAGCTTAGTTACCGGTTGAGAGTGAAATTGAACATTTTGGTATTAAAAGTATTAAATCAATATCTTGTTAAATAAATTATTTATAAGCATTTTGCGATCTCAGCCGGACATTATAAAAACCAAAAAAAACTTCACTACTCTTGCCATTCGATTGTATTCTAAAAGAAGACCACTGTGTACCACTACTACTACTACTACTGCTGCTACTACTGCTATTTCTACTACAACTACTACTATTTCTACTACAACTACTACTACTACAACTACTACTACTACGTCTACAACTACTACTACTACTACTACAACTACAACTACTACTACTACAACTACCACAACTACTACTACTACTACTGCTGCTACTACTGCTATTTCTACTACAACTACTACTATTTCTACTACTACTACAACTACTACTACTACTACTATTACAACTACTACGACTACTGCTATTTCTACTACTACTACTACTGCTACTACTATTACTACGACTACTACTACTACTACTACTACCACTACTATTACAACTACTACGACTACTGCTATTTCTACTACTACTACTACTGCTACTAATACTACTACTACTACTGCTACGACTACTACTACTACTACTACTACTACTACTACTACTACTACTACCACTACTATTACAACTATTACTACTACTGCTGATGCTACTACTACTACTACTACTACTACTACAACTATTACTACTATTACTACTATTGGTACTACTACTGCTATTTCTACTACTACTACTACTACTACTACTACTACTATTACAACTATTGCTACTACTGCTGCTACTACTAGTGCTATTTCTACTACTACTACTACAACTACAACTACCACTACTATTACAACTACCAATACTAATACTACAACTACCACTACTATTACAACTACTACTACTACTACTACTACTGCTATTTCTACTACTACTACTACGACTACTACAACAACTACTACTACTACTACAACTACCACTACTATTACAACTATTACTACTATTGCTGCTACAACTGCTATTTCTACGACTACTATTACTACTACTACTACTACTACTACTACTACAACTACCACTACTATTACAACTACTACTACTATTGCTACTACTGCTACTATTGCTACTACTGCTGCTACTACTGCTATTTCTACTACGACTACTACTACTACCTTAACGGCGCCAAATATTCTGACCTTGGAGTCCTCCAGGAAAGTTAATAGCTGACGTCTTTCACGAACCATCTGGCCAGGCCTGACATTCGGCTGAAAGCGATTTCATATTTGTTCAGGCTACCAGCGATAACCCACCTGCACCTACTCTTTGCGAAATACAGGTTGAGATCTTTAACTTACACCAACAACCTAAAGATCTGCCCGGCCTAACCCGGCCAGCAGAGAGATCGTCCGGCTTAATGTCCCTTCGATGTACGGCACACAAATTGATGCATGTACAGTCGTGGCCAAAAATATTGGCACCCTTGCACTTTTTTCAAATAATGCACCATTTCTTCCAGAAAATTGTTGAAATTAAAATATATTTTAGTATCCACAAATGTATTTTTTTGGTTTGCAGTGGAACAAAACATAAAAGCTGAAAAATTTACCAAATCTTACCTTATTCCACAAGGAATCATAAAATGGCTCAGACAATATTATTGGCACCTTTTCAGAAGTTTTTAGAAATAAGTAGATTTCAAGCAGGTGATTCTCCTTTACTTTGGAATTGAACTCACCTGTGGCGAGTTGCAGGTGGCTGCAATATAAAAATCACTCATTCAACCAGTTTGAATGGAGAAAAGGAGTCATTCTGCTGTTTTGTGTCACTGTGTGTACCGCAATGAGCATGGAGAAAAGAAAGAAAACCAGAGAATTGTCTGAGGAGGTCAGACACAATATTGTAGCCAAGCATGGACAATCACAAGGCTACAAGCCCATCTCCAGAGACCTTGATGTTCATGTGTCCACCATACTCAATGTTATCAGGAAGTTTAGGCCCGTGGCACTAGCCAACCTCCCAGGACGTGGCCGCAAGAGAAAACTTGATCGAAGATTTCAGTGAAGGATTGTTTGAATGGTGGAGAAAGCACCTCAATCAACTGCCAAACAGATTTAAGCTGACCTTCAAACACAAGGTACGACAGTTTCAACTCGCACCATCTGTCACCATCTCAATGAAAGGGGGTTCTATGGTAGGAGATCCAGGAGGACCCCACTGCCGAGAAAGCCCAAGTAGAGTTTTCCAAAATACACCTGAACAAGCCAAAATCTTTCTGGGAGAATGTCCTGCGGACAGATGAGACCAAATTGGAGCTTTTTGTTAAAGCACATCATCTCTATGTTTACAGAAAACAAAATGAAGCCTTCAAAGCCAGTTTCTCTCATTCTTCCTTGCAGATTTGCAGAACACCTTCCCTACAGTTAAACATGGAGGTTGTTATATTTTGGGGTTGCTGTGCTGCCTCTGGCACTGGGTGCCTTGAATGGGTGCTTGGCATCATGAAATCAGGAGATTACCAAGGCATTTGGGAGCACAATGTTCAACCCATTGTCAGAAAGCTGGGTCTCCGTCGAAGGTCATGAGTCTTGCAGCAGGACAATGACCCCAAACACACCTCAAAAAACACCCAGGAATGGTTCAAGACAAAATGCTGGACTGTTCTCAAGTGGCCAGCAATGAGTCCAGATCTAAATCCCATTGAACACCTGTGGGGAGATCTGAAAACAGCTGTTGGGAGAAGACACCCTTCAAATCTGGGAGAACTGGAGCAGTTTGCACAAGAAGAGTGGGTTAATCTGCCAGCGGAGAGGTCTAGGAAGCTTATTCATTGCTACAGGAAGCGCTTGACTGCAGTTATTTTGTCCAATGTCTGTGCTACCAAATATTAAGTCTAGGGTGTGATAATTTTGTCACTGCCATTTATTTTTATTTTCTGATTTAAAAGGATAAATTAAGTTCTGAATCAAAACAAAGGTTCTGTAATATTAACAGTGAAATAAAGAATTGTGGAGACCAAATACTTTCGTGAATTTCAACTTATTTGTGGAGAAAATTGTGAGTTATTTGAAAAAAGTGCAAGTGTGCCAATATTTTTGGCCACGACTGTGTGTATATAACCAAGTTCGAGCCTTCATGAGGAAGAATTTACATCTAAGTGATTTCGACTGCTCAATTGTCGGTCGTGTAAGTGAGACACTTGAACCACTTAGCTCGCCGTCCTTCAGAGGATATGTGAAGACCGTTGTCTCATTTGCTTCCACGTGCTTGTCGATGTCGAAGATTGCTCTTTATCTATGTAACGAAGCAGCTCGTGTTTACCGTGCCCTGACCAAACTCCAAATTCCCGTGTACAGGTCAAGAGTTGAATTGACTGAGGCCGAGCTACCTCCTGAAGATTCTTGCCAGTTTACCTTTAGCATTTAGCTCAATGCTCTTAGACTAAGTATCCCCCCCAAAAAGTTGACATACAGAAATGTATGCCTGGCTCTTTTACTCATGTACACTACAATATAGCGCGCCACGCGCCACACACACACACACACACACACACACACACACACACACACACACACACACACACACACACACACACACACACACACACACACACACACACACACACACACACCACACACACACACTGTCTTTAGCTCAGAAAGTATTGACACCTCTTGACTTTTTCACATTTTGTTGTGTTACAGCTTGAATTTAAAATGGATTAACCCCAATGTTTTTGTCACCAATCTACAGAAAATACCACATAATGACAAAGTGAAAAGATGCTTTCAGATATTTTTTACAAATGTATTGAAAATGACATACAGAAATATCGAATTTAAATAAGTATTCAACCCCCTGAATCAATACTTCGTAAGAAGCGCCTTTGGCAGCGATTACAGCTTCGAGTCTTCTTGGGTATGTCTGCATCAGCTTTGCACATCTGGCTCAAGCTCTGTCAAGTTGGATGAGGAGCATCGGTGAACAGCAATCTTTTTTTTTGTATACCAAGTCGAGGCTCGTGTAAGAGCTAGCACTTAGACGATATAATAAAGGGAGCGGGAGGAGACAAGAGGGGGAAGAGAGGGAAGCACAACAACAGTAGAGAGCAGGGACATAGGGAGATATGTGGATGGGAGAGGGCTGGGGTGGGGTACACAGGATTAACGAGATGGGCACTACAAGTACTTTCAGGAAAGAAAACGGAATTTGAAGGAGGTGGATTTGGGGAGGATTAACAGGGGTAGAAAAGATTAAAGTTTTTGGTTGGGGGAAGATAAGAGATGGTGGTGGACAGTTGTTTTGAAGACCTGGAGGGAGGAGTCGGATTGTATAGTGAGGGAGTTTGTTCCAGAGGCGGGAGAAAAAGAGGAAGGAAAGAGTGAAGGTGAGCAGAGAGTCTTAATTTTGGCAGTTTCACCAGAAGAGGGTTGCTGGCAGATCCTGTGCGTTATGCAGGAATATTTGGGGAACAGAGCACAGAGAGAGAGCTGGGGGTGCAAGGCCGGAGAGGAGTTGGTAGAAGGCAGAAAGAGCTGCCTGCAGTGAGAGAGTAAAAGGCCCTCAGAATCAGCTTTATCATGGGAGATTCCAATGATTGTAAAAGTCTTGGTTTCTGAGGCATGAAGCTGAGCTCGGTGTAAGGCAGGAACACCAGCCCAGAGTGGAGAGCGGTACTCCATCATGCTGTGGATGAAAGCTTTGTATGTGGTGAGAAGCTCAGTAGTGCCAAGGAAGGACTTCGTGGAGGATGTCCAGTCGGCGACTGGGTTTGGAGGCCAGCTTGGAAATGTGGTTTTCCCAGGAAAGATCATGGCAGATAGTGACCCCAAAAGCTTGAGTGATAGAAATTGTTCTAGAATCTAGAGGATTGTTGAGAAAGTAGATGGGAGGCTTTTCAAGACAGTCTTTTCGGAGAGACAAAATGAGAGTGTGAAATTTGTCAGGATTGAAAGACATGTTCCACTTGTTTGACCAGTTTGTGATTTTATGGAGGTCTGCAGAGGGTGAAGAGGTTGCTGCCTCCTGATCTGAGGATTGAGATATGGAGTGGCAGAGGGTGGAGTCATCAGCAAAGAGATAGAGAGGATTTTCCAGAGAGTCGGAGAGATCATTGATGAAGACCAGAAAAAGCACACGGCCCAGAACACTACCTTGGGGAACTCCAGCCTGGACAGGAAGAGGAGATGAGAATTCTATTTGGAGCCATAATTCACTATGACAGGAGGGGAAGTCCGCGAGACATCTGTGGAGATTTCCATGCATACCATAAGAGGAGAGTTTGGTGAGCCGGGTGGGGTGCCAAAGTTGTCTGTATCAGCTTTGCACATCTGGATTTGGCGAGTTTCTCCCATTCTTCCTGGTAGATTTGCTCAAACTCTGTCAAGTTGGATGGGGAGTGTCAGTGAACAGCAATCTTCAAGTCTTTCCACAGATTCTCAATGTGATTCAAGTCTGGGCTTTGGCTGGGCCACTCAAGGACTTGCACATACTTGTTGTGAAGCCATTCAAGTGTTGCTTTGGTTGTATGCTTGGGGTCATTGTCCTGTTGGAACATAAATGTTCACCACAGTCTGAGGTCTTTTGCACTCTGAAGCAGGTTCTCCTGAAAGATTTGCCTGCATTTGGCTCCATTCATTGTTCCCTCTAGCCTTACAAGTTTCCCACTCCCTGCCGCTGAAAAGCATCCCCGTAGCATGATGCTGCCACCACCATGCTTCATGGTAAGGATGGTGTTAGATGAGTGATGAGCTGCGTTCAGTTTCTACCAGACGTAGCACTTTGTATTTAGGCCAAAGAGTTCAAGTTTCATATCATCGGACCACCGAATCATTCTTTCACGTGCCTGTTCGCAAACTCCAGGCGTGCTGTCATGCGCCTTTTTCTTAATTTTAGTGCGACATTATGTTGGTCGTTCAAAATCGAAAAGCATGATTTGTTCTTCCTTTCAACTCCCTCCACACAACACTTTCAGCTATTATCTTCACAGTGAGAATGAAACGGATGAATTAAGCTCGGTATGATCCATTAATGATTAATTATAATGATCCAATATTAAGGAAGAATGGTAGATGCACATAATAGAACTCCATGTTGGGCATATGTTAAGTTGTTGTTGTTGGTCTCCTCATTTTCCCTTTATAAGAGGTGAGGTTCGATGGCACCAAGCTCCTGCCCTGCCATGACCACAATACTCCCCCACTTCCCTCTGTTCTTAGCCAAGTCTCTCCACTCTCCAACCACCCCCACCTTACTGAAATCCCTCTTCACACAACCCTCCCATCTCAACCATGGTCTACCTCTTTTCCTCCCACCTTGTTCCCTCAACCTATCCGCTC
The DNA here is from genome assembly GCF_964187855.1 of Myxine glutinosa. NCBI lineage: Eukaryota > Metazoa > Chordata > Myxini > Myxiniformes > Myxinidae > Myxine > Myxine glutinosa. The sequence goes on from NC_136263.1 coordinate 32,747,032, forward strand.
TTTTTGATATTCTCTCTTCCGCCATCCGCACCAAATGGCCAGCCCATCTCAACCTGCATTTCACCATTCTCTCCGTCAAGTTCATCTGCACACCAATTTCCTCCCTCAGTTCATCCATTCTCCTTCTATCCACCATCTTTACTCTCGCAATCCTCCTGACCCAGTTGTTCTCACAAACCCGCAGCCTCTGTTGTCTCTCTGTCAGTGCCACTGTCTCCAGACCGTAAAGGTTGGCCGGCGTTATGCAAGACATCAGAACCTTTCCTTTCAATGTCCTTGAAATCTTTCTCTCTACCATTACACCCTCCACCATGCATTCGCACCCACCTGAATCCTTATCAGCACCTATGCCTCTGACTTACCATCCCCAGTCACTGTTTCGCCCAGATACTCAAACCTATTTCCCTGTCTGATCTCCTTCCCCTCTCAACTAATATTCATTCTTATCTCTGCTGCCCGACCCACATAATCTCTGTCTTCTCAATGCTCATTTTCAGCCCATGTTTCTCAAATGCCTCCTTCCACTCCCCGAGTACTTCCTGCATCTCCCGCCCACTCTCCACCACAATTATCAGATCGTCTGCATACAATAATATCCTCCCCAGAATATCTTTCATGTTTATCTTCCTGCTTACCAGCTCCATCAACATTCACTCTCGTCTTCCGGGTTTTCATTGGAGACAAAATATTCTTCACCATATGCAAAGACACCAAAGTGTTCCTCAAGGTGAACGTGAATATGAATACTGCAAGTCCATCCTCCATACCGATATGCTCGTGTGGTACAAGATGATATATCTTTTCAACTTTTTTGCACAGGTTTTTCCACTTTAGGTTTTTTTTGTCGCACTCCTTCCAAGATGATTAAAACAAACAATTGTACACAGTTATTGCTCTCTTATATTTAATAATGGATGATGTAGATCATTTTATCCTATAAAATAACAAGCTTTTTCTGGTTTTGTTTTTCTGTCTATCCGACGATTTTCTCTTGAACTATGCAGGGACCATAAAACCAATTTCATTATAAAGTCCAAGGAGTTCTGGTTGTATATTATTTTCTTCCATTACGAATGACTATTTATACAGTATGTATGTGTATATATATATATATATATATATATATATACTGTCACGCAACCGCGATTAACACCACAGTTGCGGATGGCTGATGACGAGGGTTTAACTCCCGAGGCGAGAACTCAATAGCGGATTCCAAATCAAACACTTAAACTAAAGTTAAACGTGCGGAATGGCGGGACGGGACACAGCAAAGCTCCGCCGCCTTATCTATTAAAATCCAACAGGAATCTGCGTTCAGATATATTCAGAAAATAATATAAGGATTTATTAACGGTTCCGAGAACAAAGAAATATGATGCTCTAAACCCCCTATATGGAGTACTCCCACTCAGAGTTATTAAACAAACTACAGGGCAGACGACGAAATGAACAAAGAGGGTGTGTGTGTGTGTGTGGTGCGTTCTTAGCTTTGTTCGCTCGGGAGCGTGGCGTGGAGATCGTGCAGGCCTCGGATGGCTAGGCCCTGACACGTGGGTGGGAGTGGTCTCCCCGACGCGACTCGCTCGCCGACCCCAGTCCTCTCACCCCGCAATTCTCAAACGCTCGCCCCGTCCGAAGGACCACGGTTTCTGGGGCTGTCGTCTCTGCCCGTCGCCTTGGAGATCGTGAGTGGTTGGCGATGGTGCGCAAGAGGCCACGAATATGGCCACCAACGGGGCGAACCTCGGCACGACAGCCGCCCATGCAAGCACGCGATCCAATCGCAGGGAAGATGGAGGGAACGAAGGCAGGAAAGAACGAGAGGGGAAAAATGTCCAGTGCACTCTATCACGACGGAATCCTCTCAGCTCCCCCAAATGGCGTCTGCTCTGCCTCGTGTCCAACTCCGAACTCCTCTTCCTTTCCTTCGTGTCGTCACTTCCCTCACGCACCGTCCCGCCCTTCCCCATGACGTCAAAAGATCCACCCCCTTCTCATCGTGTCTCAGCAGGGTGCGTTTTGGTTGGTGTTGTTCCATTGATGTGAAAGGGAAGGGAATTAATTAATGTAGGTGCGCTAGGGGCATGAATTCCTACTGTCTAGGTGCGATGCCAAAAGGGACATTGGATTGACCACAGGGGTGGGAAAACACACAAAGTTACCCTTATCGCCCTAACTACTTAGCACTTCCTGTCCCCGTACAGGAAATATATACGCAATTATCCCAGCATACGCCTACACATACTAACTTAAAAGGTACATAGTGGGTTCTAGCTATCGCGACATCCCGGAGCATTTTACCTACTCAGATCTACTCTGCTCTACCAAATTCATAACACAGCCCCCCCACCCCCCCCCCCCCCCCTGGAACCGTAGCTCCTGCAAGGTTCACCGCAGGCGCTACCATTCCAGCCTTAACACTACTGTCACACACTTAATTAACCTATGAAATAAATCAGGAAGGGCTGTGGGAAGTGAGTCAGACTACCTACCTACACTTCCTTACCATGCTAAACCCCTTAACCATCATGCAAGTATGTACATTTTCTTCATTGTTCCTGCGGAGGGAGGAAACAAACAACATCAAAACTTCTACCTTATCCACAAACTTAGCCATCTTACAAAAACCTCAAAACTCTAACCGTTGTACATACCCCGGTCTACAGACCGCGTCCCCAGGTGGATGCCACAAGACACAACCTTACCTGTGGGGCCATCCCAATGCACCCCTTAAATTTCCACGGGTCCTGTCCAGATGTTGCAGGTGAGTGACATGGCTCGGTGGATTTCGCCCACATTCATGTAACACAGACCCCTTAACCGCTCATCCTCATTCCAAAAATCATCAAGGCATTTCAAAAGTCAACAAAGCACTTATTTCAATACACCCCCCTGCAGGACCATGGCATTGATGTCATTCGCGTGCGTGTGTGCATTCCTCAACTAGGCAGCGGGGAGGTACCGCACAAAAAGATGGTGGGGGCGCATCAGGCTGTGGTGCCCGCAATCCCCAAAAACAAGTCAACCGACTTACAAGTTCATTGCCCCCCCCCCCTTTACCTCTTGGCCCCGTGACAGCCCAACAGCCCCTTTCCGCCGTTACCTCGCCGGTGAGGGTCTCCACACACGCCAGGCTCCTTTGCCTCCTGCTTCCGCGCAGCAACACGGGTCACCGGGGGACTTCCTCACCCCACGGCGCCCAACCAGACCCTCCACCGACGAGCTCCAATTTCCAGTTACCACCAGCTGCCAGGGGTAATTGCCGCAGAGGGGGGCCCGCAGGCATCGCTCTTCAGTACCTGCGGACACACACACCTTCCCCACCCACAAGACCCCAAAACACACTTCCTCCCCCGCTGCCATTCAATTCTCCACACAACTCAGCACAATTCAGCACAATTCCATAGATGATGGTAGTACAAAAGGTGTTTCAAAGTTTGCCATGGCCTGCTACATGTGAAATCCCATTCACAGTTCAAATCATTGAATCATTACACATTTCCATTTTCAAAACGCATTTCAAAACTCAATAATCACCACTCGCTCACATTTTTCCAACCTCACGACCACATCAAAACACATAACCACAACACAAAAACATACGCCACCCACAAGACACTGCGTGGCTCCCATTCCATCCCCTCACCGGCCATGTCATCACTCTCACCCGCCTCCCAACTCCAAATTACATGTCCCCAATTTCCAAAGCAAGTCCTGAAGCCTGAGACAGTACTCCTCAAAACACTCACCTCAAGTGCAGGTAGTTGCAGGTTTGTCGGGTCCAAGAGTGTCATCCACCACAAATTCCCAAAATTTCACATTGGGCCTACCAAATACTTCCAAATTTCTCTTTTGTCCCCACTACTCTGGCAGGTATGTGGATCCGCATCCAACATGATCATCGCTACACAACTACCTGTGGCCACGACAGCTCTGCACCTCTACCGTGCAAGGGTCATCGGGACAAGGTGAGCAGTCAAAACGCCAACATGGCCCATGAGCGTCCATAAGGGTGCGACCCACCATCCATCCTTCGGCCCCCCTGCGAGGAACACAGCTGCACCAGCCCCAGCTGGCCAATGTGGTGAGCACTTGCTGCCACAACACACACTACCGCACACACAACCACGGCCCTGGGGGGCACGGTCGCAGTGCGTGGCATCCCTACAGCCACGTCCCCTGCACCTCCCCATCATCCCCCAGTCCGACTACAGAACTGCAGCCCCCCCTGTGCTCACCCACTTGACCACACCAAGGTCCAGTCAACAGCCATGCTCCACCAGGAGACCCACCCAGAAGACATGGTCCACACACCTCGGACACGCACAGCACCACGTTGACCCAAAGACCACACAACTGCATCCCCATCATCCCGCGTCCCAAATATCAGCACAGTTGCCCCCGCAACCAGTTGAAAGCTGTGTCTTGCTACCCTATTAATTTCATCACAGCCTCCAACACTTTGGTCTACACACCTGGATCAATAATGGCGTCACTGTACAGTGTCCACCATGACATTTCAAAATCCACCCTTAAATTTGCATCTAATCCACAGATTACCCGTGCCAAACATTTTTCACATTTCACTAACCTCACCAAAGAAGGATGCTTTGCCATACACATGCCAGCCGAGCATGGCCCATATGCTCGGCTCGTTACACATCTCCCGATTCACATCCCCATGGCTCTCTTCCCAACCCGAGAGTCCATAAATCATAACGGAACATCTGTGGAAGGTCACTCTCACACCATCACGTTCCACAGATGCCCCAATGGTTGTCTGGCAGGCTATCTCCATCCCTGTCCATTCGGATTGACCCGCATCCATAGACCAACCACCATGCCAGGTCACCACATGCTGGTTGTCCCAGAGTCTCTGGAGGAGGGTGCCAGGCCGCATGCCCGGGTGGTCACCACATCAGTCCCAAGTTGGCCGTCCGCAGTGCCACCACCAAAGCGCGACCCACAACACCTCCCCCTAGTGGTCCTCAATATTTGCCAACCCAGGCTTGAGAAACCACCTCGGACCCCTCTGGAGGTCTTAACCCCCACCAGGGTCCGGTGACCCTGCCGGCCCGAGCCACTGGCTCGGACGGCGCCCCGACGGACAAGGGACGCCACACTCCACCAAACCCCCCGTGGGACCCAGGTCGTACCTCGACACCCAAGGCTGGACCCCACGTCCAAATCTCGCCATCACAGCCCCCCAGCTGGCTGGCATACCCAAATTTTGAAAGGGGCAACTTTTGCCCGAAGCCATCACCCATGACCTCTCCATGTCCAAATCCCGCAGCCCGGGGACCAATCCCCACCATGGCTGCTCCAAATCTATTTCCCATTGTAATTTTATTTTAAATTTTATTTTACAAATTTTCATTCCCACTGCCAAACCGCAGCTGCAGGGAACAACCTCTGCCCCCGGTTGTTCTGCCCCTCCCTGCAGTTGATCCAAATTCCCTACAGGGACCAAATCTCCAGAAGCTCTATCTCCCGATCCTCCAAGATCCAAATCCAGCCCGGAGCCAACACACTCCCCCAACTGGTTGTCCAATTAAATTGGCAATTTTGGAGCCTCTGTTTCCAAATAGCAGTGTACGGTGAGCGTCCCCTCGGTCATTCCAACCACCTCCTCGGACCAACTCACCTCTTCCCCCAGACTCCTTTGGGCCTGAACAAGGTCTACCTCCATGGGACTGTCACAGGTCTCCAGCCGCTGGATCAAATCATCCTCATCCTTTCCACAAATCATTCCTGGCCCCGCCAGGCTTTGATCAATATCCCCAATAAATACCCGGTCCGGCTCCATTGCACGGACCCCCAAAACCTCTACCCCCTCTTGCTCCGCACCACCGCCCTGGTGCTGCACAATTCCAAATTCATCCCCCGGTTGGGGTGTTGTGACATCCACACGGTCCCGATAAACAACCAGGCCAGAATGTGGGAAACATTCCCCATTACAACTCTCACATCCCAAATTTCCTTCCCCATTCACCTGTGGGCACTCCCCGCTCACCTGTGGACACTCAACGTTTACCTGCAGGCATTCCCCATCTACCTGTACACATTCCCCATCCAACTGTGGACATTCCCCGCTCACCTGCACACTTGCCACATTTGCCATTCCCGGTGCAATTCCCTACTCGTGAGCAACATGCACATCTGCATGGGCCGTACTCTCTCCCATTCCCAATTTAGCTTCCATCCCTTCGATTTGTTCTTTCAAGCCCTCCTTTAATCTATCCATTTGCCCCTCCATGTTTTTGGTTTGGGAATTAATTTTGTTCTCCAATTGCTCGTTCTGAGCATTCATTTCCCCTTTTAATCCATTAATTTGGTCACTCATATCCTTCAGTCCTTCCCTCCATTCATTCCCCTGGGACTCCATTTTGTTTTTCATTTCTCCCATCTCCTTACTCATTCCCTCCATTTTATTTTCCAACCCACTTTTCATTTCTCCCATCTCATTACTCATTTTATTTTCCAGCCCATCAATTTTGTCATTTATTCCCCGAATTTCTGCAAGGTTTCGCTCACCCTGTGCGTTCATGTCTCCCATCTGCTTTCCCAATCGCTCACTGTTCTTTTCCATCCCTTCCATTTTCCTAAGCAATTGACCCAACATCTGGTCGGTTGTCGGGGCCGCTCCTACTGCTCCCGACTCCCCGATAGGGGAGGGGAGTAGGTTGGTCCTCGGGACGGGGGAGGTTCCAAGGCTCACCTCTACATCTAATTCCCCTATTTCCGGCTCACTCCCGACGCTGATGGAGGCCTCGCTACGCACCTGCATTTCGTCAATCTCCGACATCCGCCTTCCGGAAGATTGTTTCCCGCGCGCGTATTTATTTTAATCCCAGTAACACAATTTAAATTTCACGAAGACGCGATATCGCGCTCCGTATGTCCAATTGACTATACAAATTTCTCCGCCTCGCCTATAAAAATTTTGCGTTCGAACGTCGGCCGCAATGTACGCCCGACCGTGTCGATGTCTGGCCGCGGACAAAAAAATTTGTCCGACGGGTTCGAATCCCACTCCTGGCACCACTTGTCACGCAACCGCGATTAACACCACCGTTGCGGATGGCCGATGACGAGGCTTTAACTCCCGAGGCGAGAACTCAATAGCGGATTCCAAATCAAACACTTAAACTAAAGTTAAACGCGCGGAATGGCGGGATGAGACACAGCAAAGCTCCGCCGCCTTATCTATTAAAATCCAACAGGAAACTGCGTTCAGATATATTCAGAAAATAATATAAGGATTTATTAACGGTTCCGAGAACAAAGAAATATGATGCTCTAAACCCCCTATATGGAGTACTCCCGCTCAACAGAGTTATTAAACAAACCACAGGGCACACGACGAAATGAACAAAGAGGGTGTGTGTGTGTGGTGCGTTCTTAGCTTTGTTCGCTCGGGAGCGTGGCGTGGAGATCGTGCAGGCCTCGGATGGCTAGGCCCTGACACGTGGGCGGGAGTGGTCTCCCCGACGTGACTCGCTCGCCGGCCCCCAGTCCTCTCGCCCCGCAATTCTCAAACGCTCGCCCCGTCCGAAGGACCACGGTTTCTGGGGCTGTCGTCTCTGCCCGGCGCCTTGGAGATCGTGAGTGGTTGGCGATGGTGCGCAAGAGGCCACGAATACGGCCACCAACGGGGCGAACCTCGGCACGACAGCCACCCATGCAAGCACACGATCCAATCGCAGGGAAGATGGAGGGAACGAAGGCAGGAAAGAATGAGAGGGGGAAAATGTCCAGTGCACTCTATCACGACGAAATCCTCTCAGTTCCCCCAAGCCCCAAATGGCGTCTGCTCTTCCTCGTGTCCACCTCCGAACTCCTCTCTTCCTCGTTCCTCTCCGTGTCGTCACTTCCCTCACGCACCGTCCCGCCCTCTCGTGACGTCCATTCGTCCGCCCTCCCCCATGACGTCAAAAGATCCACCCCCTTCTCATCGTGTTTCAGCAGGGTGCGTTTCGGTTGGTGTTGTTCCATTGATGTGAAAGGGAAGTGAATTAATTAATGTAGGTGCGCTAGGGGCATGAATTCCTACTGTCTAGGTGCGATGCCAAAAGGGACATTGGATTGACCACAGGGGTGGGAAAACACACAAAGTTACCCTTATCGCCCTAACTACTTAGCACTTCCTGTCCCCGTACAGGAAATATATACGCAATTATCCCGGCATACGCCTACACATACTAACTTAAAGGTACATAGTGGGTTCTAGCTATCGCGACATCCCGGAGCATTTTACCTACTCAGATCTACTCTGCTCTACATATTGCTCTACCAAATTCATAACAATATATACAGGGGGCTGCAAAAGTAGGTATACAGTAATGAAAAACAAAACGTGCGCACAAAACGTATTTTATTGATTATACAAGCATATCAATAATAACATATTGTGGCGTACACGAAAGCCCACTGGCGTGGTGACATCATTCCGCGCACCAAGTGGGCGGCGGCCACGCCCGAGGGGTAGGCGTGGCCTCAGGATATACACCGGGCGCGCAGCCCGGAGCGCGCCAGTGCTACAGTGACCTCTGGAATAAAGAACTATAAACTTACCGCGTTGTCCGCTTCCTCCTTGGTAGCAAGTCACGCGCGTAGCGTGCTTCATTGGTGACCTCCGACATTTGAGTCAGCCATCGCTGACTACCCGAAACCGCCGCAACAATGGCTACCAACGCGGTCTGCATCAAGCTCCCCGAATTCTGGGAGTCACAAGCCGAAGTTTGGTTCCTGCAGGCGGAAGCCCAGTTCCAACTTCGAGGCATCACAGTGGACGAGACCATGTACTGCCACGTGGTCGCCGCCCTCGGGCCCGGCACGGCCACCCGCGTTGTATCGGTCCTAAGGGATCCACCTGCCGACGGCAAGTACGAGGCGGTCAAGCGTCTCCTCCTCGCCACGTTCGGCCTTACGGTGGACGCACGGGCCGATCGCCTCTTGGACCACCCCGAGATCGGGGACACGCGACCGTCGGTCCGTATGGACCATATGCTGGCGCTCATGGGTGACGAAACCCCGAACGCTCTATTCCGGGCGTTGTTTCAACGCCAGCTGCCAGCACGAGTCCGCCTCGCTTTGGCTGGTTCCGCGTTAACGGAACCCCGTGCGCTCGCTGCTGAGGCCGACAAATACTACGCAGCTTTGGACACGCAGGCGAGTCTTGGCGTGGGCTCCCGAGGCTCCCGAGGCTTTCCCCGATGCACCGCACCTTGTGTCCGCCGTCACGCCCCGCCCACCACCACCGCCGCGAAGAAAACCGCGGCCTCCGACGCCGCAGCTGCCCGCCCGGTGTTTCTTCCACGCCAAGTTCGGCCACGAGGCTCGGCAGTGTCGCCCGCCGTGCTCATTCGGCGGGTCGGGAAACGGGTGAGCCGGCGCTCGGTGGCAATGGTGAGCGTCGGCAATTCAAACAGCCTTCTGTATATAACGGACACCTTGTCCAGGCGCCGTTACCTGTGCGACACGGGGGCGCAGGTGAGTGTCGTTCCTGCCGGTATGTCCGACAAGCACACCGCGGGCCGAGGTCCCGCGCTGCTTGCGGCCAATGGTACGTCTATACGCACGTACGGAAAACGCTGTCTCTCCCTGCGGTTCGGAGGTCAGGTTTTCCGTTGGTCGTTCATTACGGCCGACGTGCCCATGGCACTGCTCCGCGCGGACTTCTTATGTGCTAATGGCTTACTGGTCGATGTAAAGCGCAGAAGGCTTGTCCAGGCTGAGACGTTCAGCTCGCTCGCGTGTGCGCTGCCCGCCTCGTTGAGCAGCTCACAGAGCGGCTCACCGAACGGCTTGTCGAGCGGCTTGCTGAGCGGTTCCGTTCCGGCCAGGTTCATCTGTACGCTTCCGGCAGCGGACGAATTCGCTGGCCTCGCGGGTTTCCCGGCCCTCACACGGCCCACCTTCTCGGCGGGGACCGTCAAGCACGGGGTGGAACATCACATCCCCACCGCCGGGCCACCGGTCTACGCCCGGGCACGCCGCCTCGAGCCGACGAAGCTTGCCGTAGCTAAAGCGGCGTTCGCTATGCTGGAGCGGCTCGGCATCGTGCGGTGCTCCGAGAGCGCGTGGGCGTCCCCGCTCCACATTGTGCCCAAGCCCGGCGGGGGATGGCGACCGTGCGGGGACTACCGGCGCCTCAACAACGCCACCACCCCCCGACCGCTACCCCGTCCCCCGCATCCAGGACTTCTCCGCCCGGTTGGCGGGGATGTCCTTCTTTTCAAAGGTGGACCTCGTACGCGGCTACCATCAGGTCCCTGTCAGGCCGGAGGACATCCCGAAGACGGCTGTCTTCACGCCATTCGGGCTTTTCGAATTTCTTCGGATGCCCTTCGGTCTGAAAAATGCGGCTCAGGCGTTCCAGCGCCTCATGGACAGCGTCTTGCGCGGCTTGGATTTTTTGTACGTCTACCTGGACGACATCCTCGTCGCCAGCCCGTCCCGCGAAGAGCACCTTCGTCACCTCCGCACACTCTTCGAACGTCTGGGCCAGCACGGCCTGATCGTGAACCCCACCAAGTGCCGGTTCGGTGTCGCTGAAATCGACTTTTTGGGGCACCGCGTTACCAGGCACGGGGCCGTCCCCCTACCGGCCAAGGTGGAGGCGGTGAAGGGGTTTCCGCGCCCCCGCACAATCAGGGGGCTTCAGGAGTTCCTGGGCATGGTAAACTTTTACAATCGGTTCCTGCCCCGCATCGCCCAGCTCCTGCGCCCCCTGCACGACGCCCTTCGAGGGAAGCCGGGCAAAGGTGACGTTACCTGGACCGAGCAGATGGACGCGGCGTTCTCGGGCGCGAAGCTCGCCTTGGCCAACGCCACCATGCTCGCGCACCCGGCGCCTGATGCACCGATCGCCCTCACCAACGACGCCTCAGACTACGCGGTGGGAGCGGTGCACAAGCAATGGGTGCGTGGTGCTTGGCAACCGCTGGCGTTCTTCAGCCGGCAGCTTCGCCCGCCCGAATGCCGGTACAGTACCTTCGACCGCGAGTTGCTCGGGCTCCACCTGGCGGTCAGGCACTTCCGCCATCTGCTCGAGGGCCGTGGGTTCACGGCCTTCGTCGACCACAAGCCGCTGGTTTTCACGATGGGCAAGGTCGCCGAGCCGTGGTCGGCCCGGCAACAGCGTCACCTCGCGGCCTGTCCGAGTACATGATGGACATTCGACACGTCGCGGGAAAGGACAACCCGGTGGCCGACTGCCTTTCCCGGGCCGTCGCCCACGCAGTCCACCTTGGCATCGACTATGCCCGGATGGCGGCGGACCAGGCCGCCGGCCCCAGGGTCCAGGCCTTGCGGACAGCCATCACGGGCCTCCGCGTCACCGAGGTGCCCTTCGACGGCGCGGGCACGGCCCTCGTTTGCGACGTCTCCCTCGGGTGGCCTCGCCCCATCGTGCCCGCAGGCTGGCAGCGCCAGGTTTTTGACACCATCCACGGCCTGTCACACCCGGGCACGAAGGCCTCCCAGAGGTTGTTCGCCGACAAGTTTGTCTGGCATGGCCTCCGGAAGGCCGTCCGCGGTTGGACCAGGACGTGCCTCGCGTGCCAGCGCGCGAAGGTGCACCGGCACACCCAGGCCCCCTTGGCCCCGTTTACGGTGCCGGAACGTCGGTTCGACCACGTGCACGTGGACCTGGTGGGACCTCTGCCCCCCTCGCGGGGTTTCACCCATGTCCTTACCATGGTGGACCACACCACCCGGTGGCCGGAGGCCGTGCCTTTAGTGGCGACGACGGCAGCAGACGTCGCGCAGGCGTTCATCGCCACCTGGGTCGCCCGGTTCGGCGCCCCCTCGGACATCTCGTCCGACCGCGGCCCCCAGTTCACCTCGGAGCTCTGGGCTGCGGTCGCGCGGGGGCTCGGGGTCCAGCTGCACCGAACCATGGCCTACCACCCCCAGGCCAACGGCCTGTGCGAGCGATTCCACCGCTCGTTGAAGGCCGCGCTCCGGGCCACCCTCCGCGACGGCGGCTGGGTCGACAGGCTCCCCTGGGTCCTGCTCGGCCTCCGGACGGCGCCCAAGGAGGACCTGCGCGCATCCGCGGTGGAGTTGGTCTTTGGACAACCGCTGCGGGTGCCGGGTGAGTTCCTCCCCGACCCCACGGCACCTTGGTCCGCGGCGCAGGAGCGTTCAGCGCTGCAGGAGACCACCCAGAGGTTCGCCCCGGTGCCGACGGCGCACCACGGGCACCCTCCTACACACGTCGCCCCGGAGCTCCGCACGGCGGAGTACGTCTTCGTCCGGCACGACGCCCACCGGACACCACTGTGGCCCCCGTACGACGGGCCTTGCCGCGTGCTGGAGACCGGGGTGAAACATTTCACCCTGGACATCGGCGGCACTCCTGACCGGGTCTCCATAGACCGCCTCAAGCCGTCCCACCTCCACGTGGACCACCCACCGCCGGTGGCTCTGCCCCTGCGTCGGGGCCGCCCCCCGGTCAGGCACCCATCCCGGGTACAGCCGGGGGCATCCCACCTGGCATCCCTGCACCCCGGACGCCGCCGGTCGCCAGAGGGCGCTTCGGCCGGGTCATCCGTTTGCCCCGCAAACTGGCCCTCCAGGTGCGCGGGAATTCTGGGGGGGAGCGTGTGGCGTACACGAAAGCCCACTGGCGTGGTGACATCATTCCGCGCACCAAGTGGGCGGCGGCCACGCCCGAGGGGTAGGCGTGGCCTCAGGATATACACCGGGCGCGCAGCCCGGAGCGCGCCAGTGCTACAGTGACCTCTTTGGAATAAAGAACTATAAACTTACCGCGTTGTCCGCTTCCTCCTTGGTAGCAAGTCACGCGCATAGCACCGCGTGCTTCAATATCAATAATAAACATATCAATAATAAACATATTAATCCCTCAAATGTTCAAACTGTTTGCCCCCGGCATTCACACACTCCACGAGTCGAGTGTGGACACCCATGCACACTTTGGCACAAAGGTCTTTATCAGCATCATTTCCTGGCAAGCCTCCCGTATGAACTGAATCATGGCATCAACAGAACGTGGCTTGCATGCGAAAACCCTGTCTTTTACACATCCCCAGAAAAAGAAGTCCATAGGGGTGAGATCCGGCGAACGTGGTGGCCAGTCAACGGCTCCCTGACGTCCAATCCTTACTGTATACCTACTTTTGCAGCCCCCTGTATATATATATATATATATATATATATATATATATATATATATATATATATATATATATATATATATATATATATATATATATATATATATATATATATATATTGTTGCGGATATGGGATTTGGCCTCCATATCCGCTTGTAAATATTCCCCTATTTCCCCAATACTCCCCAACTATCCCCAATCCCCCATTCCCTAGTCCCATTGTCTGTAAACAACACTCTGTAGCCCCGACCTTCCCCTTTTTCCCCCATTAAATGTCGTGCCCAGGTCCACCGCATCTCACGTAGACAACTTTCGGACATCTTGCTAGTTATTCTTAGTCTATGTCAGTTAAGGACTCGTTTCCATTAATTCTGACTCTTCGTTGCACCAGAATGTGATTGTATGGCACCAGTAGTGAGTTTAGGACCTCCCAATACCTCCCCACAACCTCATCTCCGCATCCTCCCATCATCTCATGGAACAACAACAACTACAACCACAGCGGGGGGCGGCGCGGCCGCGGTGCGGGGAGTGGGCGTCCTCACTCCGGCTCGGTTAGCCGCCATGGCCCACGTGCTCCAGGTTACCTCCAGGTTACGGGGTTACCACGAAGGGGCTGGCTGTCAGCTCCTCGTCAAGGGCGGAGCCCGGTAACCCCCCCGCACCCAATGAGAAGCAACGGGCCGATTCCATCTGGGGCGGAGCTAACGAGCCGAGGGCGTGTCACTCCCCGCCGGATATACGCAGCGACTGACCGGACGTGACGTCAGATGCGCCTCAGCCACGAAGGAGAAACAGACGCCACCTCCAGCGCGACGAGACCTCCCGCATCTCTGGACCAGACCGGGTCGATTCTGTCCCTGAGCCAAGAGTGCACCTTGAGCCTCGACTACCTGCCCTTCCTTGCCATCAATCCCGGTGTGAGTCAGTCTTGTCCTGTTTATCTGTCGTCTGTCGGGGTTACTATAAGACCGTGATTAAGTGCCTATCTTCCTATGCTGTCTCTCTTGTCCTTGTAATCTAACGTTCCGAACTATTATAACCTCCTCCGGAGGTCTTGAGAACTGTACCCCTGGTGTCGTGTCATTTTAACCCAGCCGTTGTGTCCTTTCCTCAATTGATTTAGCGTAGCGCGACTCGGCCAACGTTCGAGTATAATCGGGTAAACTGTGCAGACGCGGTCATACCAAACCGCTCGGTAAACCAACATCCACAACCGCGTCTGTAACATTTGGTGTCGAGGAGTTGGATTCGGACCTGGGACTAAATTTATTAGGCCCAAATTTTGGAACACCAATTGTACCATTAGGGTAACAATTGGTGTTGGGAAGTGGAATTCGATCCGGAGCGCGTTTCACGCGCTCGAAATTATAACGGCGAAATTTGATTTTGTTTTACGAAAATAAAAACCCGAATTTTGAAAGTCGCGCTATGGCAGACCAAGACGGCTGGGTTCCGATAGAGGAGAGTGAGGCAGGGTCGATCCAGGACCAAATTGAGGGACATGAGGAGAGCGAAGCAGCGAGGGTAGCAGACGCACAAAATGGCGCCTCGCACATGGCCACGGCGACCGCGCCCGCGACCGTGGTAGCGCCCCTGGTGGATTCGAACCTTTTCCTCCTGCAAATGAGGGCCTTTATGGAACAAATGGGAGACCAAATTGGAGGTTTGAAAAACAGTATAGAAGCTCAGGGTGAGCGATTAGAGGGCAAAATAGGGGTAATGGGAAACGAAATAGGGGTAATGGGAAACGAAATGGGGGTAATGAGGGACGAAGCGAGGGGTACCGGTGAGGGGTTAGACAAGAAATTGGGGAAGTTAGACAATAATTTTGAGGGGTTAGACAACGGGATAAAAGAGGTGAGAAATGGGTTAATGGGGTTAGAAAACAGTATGGAAGGCAAATTGAGGGACATGAGGGACCAAGCGGAAAGGGAAGTTAAACAAATGGAGCAGCGGATAGAGGGGGTCAGAATGGGGGTAGAAACCAAACTGGATGCTCACAGGGAGGAAATGGAGCAGATGAGGGTGGCATCTGGGCAGGAGATGCAAGTGATGGGAGAGGAGATCAGAAGAGGTGTGAGTGAGGAGGTCGGAGGAGTGCGCGAGGCGGTGAGGCACTGTAAGGAGCGCATGGAGAAGGAGGTGAGAAAGGGGACTGTAAAATTGCAAGGTGGCATAGAGGACCTGACGCAGGAGGTGGAACAGCTGACGGAGGGACAAAAAGGACTAACGGAGCAGGTTCAAAGGAACACTGCAGTATTAGGAGGGTTAAAGGCGACACAGAAAGAACTAAAAGATGACTTGATAGCGACGAAGAGGGAATGTCAGATGGTACGTGAGGGACTGACAACGAGGTTGGACGAGGTGATAGAGGTAATGGAGACGAAGGACCGGCAGGTGAGGACGCACATGGAAACGGTCAAGGTAGCCTTGGAGGACGAGCTTGAGGAGACGTACCGGGGAATAAAAGAGGTGAAGCAGAAATTAGAAGAAGTGGAAGAAGGGGTGAGCGAAATTAAGAAGCGACGGAGAGGGGATAAGAAAGAGATAAAAGAGGAGATAAAAGAATTGGTCCAAAGTCTGTGTTTGGATCGTGATGATGTGCTCATTAACCGGATGAGGGATTCGCAGGTGATGGAGGAGAAGCGAAGAGGAAGAGGACCCGGTGTAAGTGGTGACCAATATGGTCGTGCGTATGATGCGCCAGGTGATTTAAGAAGCTTGGGGGTCGAGATGGACCCGGGTGTTCGTGAGAGGCCGTTGGTGAAGTGTGCGACAGGTCTGGTGTGCGAAAAAGGAGGTGTGCGAGAAAGTCCGACTCTGGGGTGTGTGAGGAAAAAGTGCGTGCCAAGGAGTGAGGGTGCTGGCGAGAATGAGTCGGTCGTAGCGCGTGTGCGAGGGAGCATATGGAAGCGCGGTGTGGTAAGTGTTACAGAGGGTGTGACGGGAGAGTGTGCGCAAGAGTGTGCGCGAGAAAGGTGTGTGACGGACAGGTGCATGGGGAAAGAGTGCGCTGTCAAAGGTAAGGAAGAATGCACGCCTGTGGTGAGCGTTACAGAGGGTGTGACGGGAGAGTGTGCGCAAGAGTATGCGCGAGAGAGGTGTGTAACGGACGGGTGCATGAGGAAAGAGTGCGCTGTCAAGAGTAAGGGTGAGTGCGCTGTCAAGAATGGAGGTGAGAGTAGTGAGAGTGACAAGGAGCGTGAGTTGGTTGTGACAGGTGAGAAAGGATGCACACCTGGAATGGTAGAGCGTGAGTGGGAATGCACGCTGGAATTGGTAGTGAGGCACGTGGTTGGGTGTGCGAATGAGAGCACACCTGTGATTGTCACAGAGGAGGTGACCAAGGAGGGGGCGCGAAGAGGTGTGTTGGTGAGGTGTGCGAGCGGCGAATGTGTGCCAAGGTGTTCGGTGGCCAGGTGTGTGACCAAGGCTGTGAGTGGAATGAGGGTACCTGGGTGTGTAAGGAAAGGTACGAGGAGCATGGGCACGGCTGGATGTGTGAGCAAGGAACGGGCTGCGGGGTGTAAGCGTCCAGGTGAAGCATCGACGGTAACCGGTTTAGAGGTTAGAGCGACTTTAACCGAATCGGGCCCTCGGTGCGTGCTGGGCCTCGCTTTGAACGGCCACGTCCGTGCTCCACTAGGCGGAGCGGGCAGCCCGATAGAAAGGGTCGTCATGGCGACCACTTTTTGTTGAGGCAGTCCGGCAGGTCGAGATCGGGACATTGGATGGCTCCACGCCGAGATGGTGCGTGGGATCTCGGCCCGGGTAAGCCCCCGTCCCTGCACCGAGTGCCGGACGCATCCAGCCGCTGGCACAGAACAACCCGCATTCATGGCTTGGCTTTACGAAGCCGGGCTTTGGACAGGAATTGGCGCACCGAGAGGCATTAGTGAGTAGACTGGGTGATGAGGTTAGTGTTTTGGACCCAAAATTAGAGAAAAACAAAATTTGATGATTGGCAAGGGATTGGCAGTAGTGATTGGCAGGTGATGGGTAGTGATTGGCAAATTTTTAATTTGTTGAAATTTGATGTGCAAAATTGGTAGTGAGCGATGGGCCCGGTGGGTAAGGGTGGCATCCCTGCCACCCTTCCCATGGGGGGGGCAAAGGAGCAATAGCTTATGGGGTGTATGGCAGTGAAAACTAGCCCGGGTGGGTTAGGATATTGATAGGGCCCTAGAAGATGACATTAGGTAACGTTAAGTTTAGTTAGTGACTGATACCTGTAGTGGGGACGCAGGTAGATTAGTGTGGATGATAATGACGTGGGAGCGTAATAGTTTAAAGGGGCGACTGGGAAGCGCAAGTTTTAGAGGGGAGTAGTTAGATGAGATGATGCCGTGTGATTGGATTGACCAGGTGTGAGAGCACAGGTGTGCAAGTACAGGTGTGTGGAGAGAGTTGGAGTAAGTGGTACGGAGTGGTGTGCATGGGGCGAAGGTGTGAATGGGGGAAGAGTGGACCCCCATCACGGATACCCGGGGCGGGTAGTGTAAGTGTTAGGTAGAGGGTATAGGTAAATTGTGGTTGGATATTGGCATTTGTGGTGCGGTTGCAGAATGGTATCGTGGATGGGTGCATTAGTGTTGTGGAAATGGCTGGGCGTGTAGCCTGTTAGTGTGTGTAGTTGGTTGGGCACTCCACCACTGTGAGGATGTCGGCCAGGTGAGGCCGCAGGTGGGCTCTGGGAGCCGTTAGTGTCAGTGGGGCCCGAGGATCCGGAGGACGGACCCGGGTAGCCCAGTGCCAGAGAGGGCACCGAGTGGGGAGAGCGCCAGAGGGCCTTCCCCAGGTAGTTAGGATAGGGTGAGGAGCAGGTAAGCTCGGAGGCAACTGCAGTGGTGGAGGTGTGCAGGTGGGTAGACCCGCTGGGAGAGGTACACGCCACGGCCCAGAAATTGTGCGAGGGCACCGGGAGATGAATCGGGGGAGTGAGACCCCAAATTGAAAAGCACCACAGTTTGGTCAATGGGAATTGGTTTTTAGAACCCATAGTGTAAGAGGGCCAATGGTTTGGCAGGAGAAAGACCCCGGGTAATGTAAAGTTGTTAAAGTCATTTAGGAAATAGTTAGGATTGATGAACCTGTCGCACCATACGCAGCCACTTACCTGTGGTGATGATGATGACTCCACACCTGTGTTTTCTTTGTTCTGTGTGCAGGAAATGAGAATTGCTGTGTGGATTGGTGAGACGCATCACGACGTGGATGAGACATTGGGGTGATTCCATCTCTCCCTCCTTAGGAGGGACTGATGATGAATTGGTAATGGCAAATTTTGATGTTGAGTTGGAGATGGCAAATTTTGATGAAAGTTGAAAATGGCAAATTTGATTGGGTAGGAGGGAGAGAAGACGAATTTGGTTTATGGGAGGAACAGGGAAGACAGTAGGGACGTTTGTTGATTTGTAAAGTAGATGTTTATGGGTAGTGTTGTGTTTTGTGGATACAGTAAGGGGTAAGGGAGGGGCCATGTAGGTTACCTGGTGGGGGGGGGGGGGGCGTACGGTAGGAACGTACCTGTCTCACCTGGTTCCCATGTGCCCCCAGTGTGCATTACCTTACATTGCGTGCACTTTTGCGCCCTTACCACCTTACTCACTTGTCTTTTCTTTTGTCTCCCACCTCCGAGGATCTGGCTTTGGGGCAGAGAGAGAGGAGAGAGAGGTGCTGGCTCTGCAGTTGTGGGCCTGCACTTTCGCTGCTTGCTGCCTGGATCGATACACCATATGGACCGCAATTTTGGTGGCCGCCCACAATGGACCGCAGTTCTTTTGCGGGCAAGCACCACCCGTTGATGGACCTCTGGGTCAACGTGGCACCTATGTCATACAGGTGGACCACTTTTAGTTGGCCCCCTGAAGGCCACAATACAGAAATGGACGCGGTTGGCGCCTTTCTTTATTTTTAAAGAAGCAAGAAGGCCAAGTGCACCACACGAAGAGCAAGAGACACCTGCAGGGTTAGGGGTTGTTGTTTTTATTTTAATGAACAATGGTGACTGCACCGATTGGTGCTGGGGTGGTGCTTTTGGTGCTTGGAAGGGGTGCTCTGCACATTATTAAAGGCTGTAAGGCCACAGAGCACTCGTGGGTTGGTGTATCGATGCTGGCATGCGTGCTCTCTCTATGCATAACATCTGCATGTGTTCCTCCAAAAACAGGTCCTGGATCGTAGTGTAAATATCAGCGTAGTCTTGTAAATAATGCTCCCTACCGGCTGTATGTTTAGTTTGCGAATTCTTTCCGCGATTCGGTTATCCTGTGGGTGTGTTTCTGTGAGGAGAAGGGTGCAACGTCGCAGGGGGACATATTTACTCATTTGTGAATATCTGTAAAACTGTCGCACTCAGGGTAGAGTTAATAGTAGAGGGAACTACATCTGAGTGCCACACTAAAGTAGGTAAAAATTTATCGGGTCGGGACGCCCCGAGGGTAGAGAAGGGTGCAATGTTGCGGATATGGGATTTGGCCTCCATATCCGCTTGTAAATATTCCCCTATTTCCCCAATACTCCCCAACTATCCCCAATCCCCCATTCCCTAGTCCCATTGTCTGTAAACAACACTCTGTAGCCCCGACCTTCCCCTTTTTCCCCCATTAAATGTCGTGCCCAGGTCCACCGCATCTCACGTAGACAACTTTCGGGCATCTTGCTAGTTATTCTTAGTCTATGTCAGTTAAGGACTCGTTTCCATTAATTCTGACTCTTCGTTGCACCAGAATGTGATTGTATGGCACCAGTAGTGAGTTTAGGACCTCCCAATACCTCCCCACAACCTCATCTCCGCATCCTCCCATCATCTCATGGAACAACAACAACTACAACCACAGCGGGGGCGGCGCGGCCGCGGTGCGGGGAGTGGGCGTCCTCACTCCGGCTCGGTTAGCCGCCATGGCCCACGTGCTCCAGGTTACCTCCAGGTTACGGGGTTACCACGAAGGGGCTGGCTGTCAGCTCCTCGTCAAGGGCGGAGCCCGGTAACCCCCCCGCACCCAATGAGAAGCAACGGGCCGATTCCATCTGGGGCGGAGCTAACGAGCCGAGGGCGTGTCACTCCCCGCCGGATATACGCAGCGACTGACCGGACGTGACGTCAGATGCGCCTCAGCCACGAAGGAGAAACAGACGCCACCTCCAGCGCGACGAGACCTCCCGCATCTCTGGACCAGACCGGGTCGATTCTGTCCCTGAGCCAAGAGTGCACCTTGAGCCTCGACTACCTGCCCTTCCTTGCCATCAATCCCGGTGTGAGTCAGTCTTGTCCTGTTTATCTGTCGTCTGTCAGGGTTACTATAAGACCGTGATTAAGTGCCTATCTTCCTATGCTGTCTCTCTTGTCCTTGTAATCTAACGTTCCGAACTATTATAACCTCCTCCGGAGGTCTTGAGAACTGTACCCCTGGTGTCGTGTCATTTTAACCCAGCCGTTGTGTCCTTTCCTCAATTGATTTAGCGTAGCGCGACTCAGCCAACGTTCGAGTATAATCGGGTAAACTGTGCAGACGCGGTCATACCAAACCGCTCGGTAAACCAACATCCACAACCGCGTCTGTAACAATATATATATATATACAGACTTGGCATTTAATATGGAATTTTTTTTTATGGGTGTGAACTTACTTTTCAAGATGACAGAACCAAAAGTTCATTGGAATTATGTTGAAATTATTCTAGATTTTGTTAATGTGACCTTTAAAAGAAACAAAAACCACATTTTACATTTCGAAGCAAATAAATTGATCCTTGAAAGTGATGTAAACTGATATCGAACTCAATTCACGGACAGTACTGTGTTAAACTTCTGTACGTTTTCCAGAAGTATCTCTTTATTTTGCACATTAGCCATATTTTTTTTCAACAACAACAAAAGCTAAATTATGACTGGGATTATGGACAGTAAAATTACAGTTCAGTACTTCGTGTAACCCCCACAAGCATTCAGGAGAGCACCTACACGTCGAGGCATGCTGGTCACGAGATTTGCCAAGGTTTGGACAGGAATCGCTTGCCATGCAGTGACAATAGTCTGCTGCAATTCTCGCACAGAGGTAGGCTGTGGGTCCAAGTTGTTGATTTGATGCGTTAATTCTGCCCACAAGTTCTTTATCGGATTCATATCCGGGGACATGGCAGGCCACTCCATATGCTCTACACCACAGTCAGCAAGAAAGTGTTGGATCATGCGAGCACGATGAGGCCGTGCATTGTCATCATGGAAGACAAAGTTTCCTCGAAAGGCTGCACGAGCAAATGGAAGCAATGTTTCTTCCAGAATGACCCTGTACTTGAACTGGTTCAGGTTTCCATTCAGAACAACCAGGTCAGTTTTGCCCCCTGCATGAAAAGCAGCCCAAACGGTCACCCGACCACCTCCAGCTTGGACCCTTGGCACTATACAATCTTCGTTGTGGGCTTCATGCACTTGTCTGCGCACTCGGACGCGGCCATCGTGACGATAGACCAGAAATCTAGACTCGTCACTGAAGGTCACGTGATTCCAGTGTCCTGGCTGCCATTGACGGTGCTCTCTGGCCCACTGCAATCGGCACTGGCTGTGTTGTCTGGTCAGGCGTGGCTTTCTCAGGGGATGCCTGGCACGATAGCCTGCTTGAACCATTCGTTGGTTGAGTAGCCTTCTGGATGCAGGCACATTTGTCAGTTGCTGCCACTCAGCCCGAAGCCGATTAGCTGACTTGGTTCGGCCATTGCAGACTAACCGGTGCAGCTGGCGATCATCTCTCCTTGTGGTTCTGCGTGGACGTCCTGGCCTCGTTATTGGAGTAGGGACACCCCTCTGAGCATTTCGTTTCAGGATCTTTGACACCTGACCTTGAGTGATGCCATACTGCCGAGCAATAGCATGCTGTTTCATGCCAGAATTTCGTAAAGCCACCACTCCATGACAAACAGCATTGTCAAGTTGACGGACCATCTCCAGAGGAAGCGGCAATAACTTTTGTAGACGTACAGCAGTTGTTTTCCACGAATAGAGAACGCAACAACCCTTATATACCCGATTGTGAAGCCAAACGTCAAATGTACCTGTCCTTACATTTTGTCACGCCACCTGTGATATAATCCTGTTATTGACTTCTTGCTGCGAAAGACAATCAGTGACATGGTTCTTTCAACAAAGACATCACCGAAGGGTAAAAGAAACTCACCAGATTGATATACTGAGTTCAGAAAGTAAACCCGTCAAGAAAAAAAAATAATTCCATATTAAATGCCAAGTCTGTATATATTGTTGCGGATATGGGATTTGCATCCATCCATATCCGCTTGTAAATATTCCCCTATTTCCTCAATACTTCCCAACTATCCCCAATCCCCCATTCCCTAGTCCCATTTTCTGTAAACAACACTCTGTAGACCCGACCTCCCCCTATTTCCCCCATTAAATGTCGTGCCCAGGTTCACCGCATCTCATGTAAGACAACTATAGGACATCTTGCTAGTTATTCTTAGTCTATGTCAGTTAAGGACTCGTTTCCATTAATTCTGACCCTTCGTTGCACCAGAATGTGATTGTATGGCACCGTTAGGAAGTTTAGGACCTCCCAATACCTCCCTGCAGCTCTTCCTCACGGTTCAGCAACAACAACAACAACAACGGCGGCGGCGTGCACAGGGAGTGCGCGTCCTCACTCCGGCTTGGTTGGTAGGGGGTGTTGGGAGGGCATGAGGCCTTCCCAGCGAGCCGCCATCGAACATGTGCTCGACGGGGTTACCAAATAGGGGCTCCCTGTCAGCTCCTCGTCAAGGGCGGAGCCCGGTAACCCCCGCACCCAATGGAAGCGGCGGACCGGTCCCATCTGGGGCGGAGCCAACCAGCCGAGGGCGTGTCACTCCCCGCTGAGCATGCGCAGGAAGAGGGAGGTGACGTCAGATGCGCGCTGAGCTTGGAGAAAGAAAGACGCCACCTCCGAGCGCTGTGAGGCCTCCCTGCATCTCTTGGACCGTGCTTGATCCTGTCGTTGAGCCAAGGTGCACCTTGTGCTATCGACTGCCTGTCCCTTCCCTGCCATCAATCCCTGTGTAAGTCAGCCTTGTTCTGTTTGTCTGTGGTCTGTCTGGGATAAGATAAGATTGTATCTAAGTGCCTATCTCTTCTGTGTCTTTTACCTCACTCTACCTTGTAATCTACCCCTTTTCTCCACCACTAATTATACCCTCCTCCGGAGGTCTTGAGAACTGTACCCCTTGCGTCGTTTCATTTATCCCAGTCGTTGTGTCCTTTCCAATCATTGATTTAGCGTAGCGCGATTTGGCCAACGTTCGGGTGGAATCGGGTGAGTTGGGGAAGAGTCGGGGAATAACTGTTAGGTCGCGGTAATACACCACCGCTCGGTCGAAATAACATCTAACCGCGATCCGTAACAATATATATATATATATATATATATATATATATATATATATATATATATATATATATATATATATATATATATATCATTTACATTATGTAAATGCTATTTTACTGAATAATCGTGACATTCTGACATCTCACGAGATTTTGAATTAAAAGTGTTTTTTATTTATTTACTTATTTTTTTATTTAATTAAAAGTTTTATTTACTTTTTATTTTTATTATTTACTTAACAAATGAGAACAGGAACAGCGTAGGAACAATGCAGGCATGTTTTAACCATTCAGGTATTCGCCTCCATGCTCCTGTTGTTTTGCCTCCGTTGACGAAGTCGCCAGAGGCATTATGTTTTCAGGTTGTCTGTCCGTCCATCCGTGATAGGTTTTCGCTACCGTGATAACTTGAGAACGGCTGAAGGGATCTTAGTTAAACTTGGTGCAGGTAAGTATAATGAGGTAAATATTAAGTGATTAGATTTTGGGGTCACCAGGTCAAAGGCCAAAGGTGAGAGATCATGTTAGGTGAAAAGCCTGTTACCACGATAACTTGGCCAGAGGTCAAAGTCTGTAATATGTCTATAACTTGAGAACGGCTGAAGTTATCTAATTCAAACTTGGTACAGGTATGTATAATGATGTAAAGATTAACTCATTAGACTTTGGGGTCAAAGGTCAAAGTCAAAATCTGTCATAGGTCTATAACTTCAGACAGCTCAAGTGATATAATTTAAACTTGGTACAGGTATGTATAATGATGTGAAGATTAACTCATTAGTCTTTGGGGGCAAAGGTCAAAGGTCAAATTCCTAATAGGTCTATAACTTGAGAACGGCTGAAGTGATATAATTCAAACTTGGTACAGGTATGTATAATGATGTAAAGATTAACTCATTAGACTTTGGGGTCAAAGGTCAAAGTCAAAATCTGTCATAGGTCTATAACTTCAGACAGCTCAAGTGATATAATTTAAACTTGGTACAGGTATGCATAATGATGTAAAGGTTAACTAATTAGGATTTGGAGTCAAGAGGTCAAAGTCTGCAATAGGTCTATAACTTGAGAATGGCAGAATCAATCTAAGTCAAACTTGGTACACATATTTATAATGATGCAAACATGAACTAATTAAATTTTGGGGTCAAGAGGTCAAAGGTCAGAGGTCATGTCAGGTAAAAATGTGATAACTTGAGAACAGCTGTATGTATTTACAGCAAACTTGGTATAAGTATTGTTGTGGATCCGGGGTCGGCACTCCCGTTACCAGGGGGGGGGGGGGGGGGGTTAATCCCCTTGTCTTTTAAACTGGCCAATCCCCCAGCCCTGGAAATTATAACGCTCCTCCACGGGCGAGATTGACCAGGGTGATTGGTCAAGATGGAGTCCCAAATACCTGCCTGCCAATCCCTCCGCGAAGCAGGGAAATAACTCCCGCTCGAACCACGGACAGGTGGAAATTGCCGAGCGGTTTAGCAATCCGCGATTCGAGCCGTTAGCAAAAAGACTAACCCGATTCTGAGCGGTTCTGAAATCGTGCCACAGGTACTCAATGGGGAGAAAAGATGAAAGCGATCGAATAGAGGAAACCAAAAGGTAAGGAAGAACAAATATGATTTATTACGTCAATAATAAAAGAGGAAACGAAAGAAGGGCATGTACAAGAGGAAGAGCAAAAGGACACAGGGCAAGCTTATACACTCTTAATTAACACGCCCAGGACAATACAAACAGACTTACACAAAAGGGGAACAGCAGGAAGGAAGGTCCAAGCAGATGGGCCAGCGTTGGTTCCGGCCCCGGTTCACGCTCCACTCCGGTCCACGCTTCACTTCGGTCCACGCTCCGGTTCTGCGGCGAAACCCGGCAGGCAGTGTGGTGGGTATTGTCGCGGTATTGTCGGCGCGAGCGGACCTTACATGCGGGGGGTTCATATATCGGGGAGGAATCGTGTCTCTGATGCTCACTCCTGTCTCGTCTCTCTCTCTGGCTCGTCTTCGACTCACCGACTCTCCCCCGCAACTTCTTGTCTGCAGGCCGGCTCTCTCACTCTCTCTCTGACTCAACTTGCTCAACTTCGTAAGTAGTCCCACGCGAGCGCTTATATCACACGCTCGCGTATCAAGCCGCGGGCTTTTAGGACACACCCACCGGTAAGCTCGCCTCGGCCCTGGTTGGTCGTGAGGGCTCACCGACTCCGCCCTTAACAGGGCTACGCCTCGCTCTGAAAGCTCCTCCCCCTTCTTATGCAGCTTGACCGCGTGGTTAATGGCGTCTTGAGCCAGGCAGCGAACGCTACTGGCAAGCAAGGGAACACAATTTATAACTCCTCCCCCTTCTTCTCCAGCTTGACCGCATGGTTAATGGCATCTTGAGCCAGGCAGCGAACGCTACTGGCAAGGAAGCGAACACAATTTGGAGGGAGGCAAGCCGCAAAATGAACGGGATTGAACAAGGGGCCTAGGTTATTTGATTAATGCAACGCAGAGTCAAACGATTGGAAACAGAGCCTTACCTGAAACACATACTAATGAAATAACTGAAAGGTTCCTATGGTGTACTACGTGTTGCAATATGGACTAACTAGGGTGCGAACTTTGACCTTTGGAAATGGGGATATTTACAGGGAATTATTTACAAGGCTTATTATTTTACAAAGTGAAGGTTCTAAAAACCGCAACAGTATTATAATGATGTAATAATTAGTCAGGTTCACTATGTTAACAAATATAATTTCATTCAAAATTTTGGGAGATTAGCAAACCTGTACATTTTTGGAATCATCAGAGCATGGAGAATCCAAAAATCAATGTTGGCATTTGCACAGACACCTGCATGGCCGGCATTTTGGATTTTCAAAATGGCCGCCATTTTGGATTTTCAAAATGGTCGCCATAAGATACATATTTTGTCCTATCTCGGCTTCTAGTCAACCTAGTAACTTAATTAAATATGCTAATCCTATGTTTTCTGGGTCAAGGAATCCAATAAAGGCCTCAAAATAGTGCTCAGGATTATAGAAAAGCAACAAACAAAGGTAATTGAAAACCATTGTCTTTATATTGGTGATATAACTGTATTACATAATACATGATATTGGAAGTCCTTTGAAGTTATAGGTATGGGTTTATAAAGCAAGAAAGCAGCCTTGTTAGTATCAGATTGAACTATAAGTCCTATACACAGGATCTACTGGGTCTATACCGTTCAGGAATATGCTTTTACAGATCTTCATCATTGTCCTGAGTGTCATTTTCGGCATTACAGTCCGCGTCATTTTCGCAGTCACTTCCACACAAACACAGGTCTGTGTAAGCCAAGTTGTGTCTCCTGCATAGGATTAGCATATTTAAATAAGATTATAGGTTGACTAGAAGCTGAGATAGCACAAATTATGTATTTTATGGCGGCCGTTTTGAAAATCCAAAATGGCGGCCATGCACGTGTCTACGCAAATGCCAACATTAATTTTTGGATTCCTCATGCTCTGAATATTCCAAAAATGTATAGTTTTGGTAATCTCCAAAAATTTTGAACGAAAAAGCATCGTGAACCTGACTAAATGTGGGCGGAGGCATATCGGTCGACGTCGTGATGTCGAAGAGTATCGGTCTAGTTTTGTACTATAATTTGTGTCAAATTGAATTCACATATGTAATGTGAATGCTAAAAGGATGTGATGCACCCTTTTTGAATTGCATTGCCAGTAAATTAAATATGTCTTTGTTTCACGTCGACAATAAAAAAATAATGAAATTAAATGTTGGGCCGAATGGCCTCCTCCTGCGTCAAGGTTCCTTGTATCCCCTTGTGTAATGTGAGGCTGGTGAGGGGGGAGGGAGGTTGAGGACATGGCATTCGGTTTGGAGGGGGTTGAGAACTTGCGATTGGGAAACTCGACTAAGGACTTGCAGTTACATTTTACATTACACAGAATTTCTGTGGGTCCCTGATAGTTTGTATTTGTACATACTTAGGAATAGTTATATAACACGATTCATGGACTAAATCCCTTGATATATATAGGATCATGATTCCTGGACTAAATCCCTTGATATAAGGACCATGATTCCTGGACTAAATCCCTTGATATATGGGATCATGATTCCTGGACCAAATTGTGAAGTTTTCTTGTTCTCAAAATTTTGTTCCGAGGGCTCTTTTTTAGGATCGTCACTGAGCCCCGGACAGCTTCCAGTGTTAAAGTTTAAAGGTTTTAAAGATCCCTAAACCACCCCCGGTTTTAAAGATCTTCATGAGGTTCTATTTATCATTCCAATTGCATTACCACTAGTACAATTTCAGTGTTCTTCAGCTTCTAGGATAGTTTCACTGAATTTTTGAGGTGTTGGTATTTGGTCATTTTCTTGTTTATGTGTTGTTTAGGTCAAAATCGCTGGGAACTGATACCTCAATTAGCAATGCCATTTTTTCGTTTTTGTACCTAAGTACTATATCCAGCCACTGCTTTGTTTGCTATGTTCATGCTCGATGGGATTATCAAGTCATACTTGAGTGTTACCGTCATTGTTTACAATGATTGCTTTTGGTTCATATTTCCATGAGTTTTCTGGAACTGGGATATTGAAGTTTTTGCAGATGTGCCAGTGGATTACTCTACATACTGTTGCGGTTTTGAGAACCCACACAGGTAGCATCATTAAAGGTTAAAGGTTGCACCCCATAGTTAGGCCACAAGCAACACGTAGGTCACCTTAGAACGTTAGTTATTTCTTAGTATATGTGAGGTAAGGCCATTTCCAATAGTTATCATCTGCGTTGTGTAAAACAAATAAGAGTAGGCCCCGTTCAGTTTGCAGCCTCCCTCCAATCGACTCCATTGCACACTATCCAGTCTGCACCCCATGCCCCATTCCGCCCATCCAGTCTGCACCCCATTGCCCCTCGCATTAGGATGCTGAAACCAGCCCAAATGCCACGAGGTAAGGCCCGAAAAGGGGGCGGAGCGCAAGGGTGGGGGTGTGGCCACGTCAGGCAGCCATCAAGGGCGGAGCCGGTAAGACCCCATCAACCAACCAGGGCTCGAGTGGGCATGGCTAAGGGGCGTGGTAAGGGTGTGGCTAGAGGTTCGAGAGGGTTGGCTAAAGCGGCGCTATATAACCGCGAGCACCAAGCCCTCTGAAGGAATTTTTGGGAGAGGCGCTTTTGCTCTGGAGGACTTATGTTGGTTACAAGGACTGACGCAACTCCAATCATTGTGAGAGGGTGAGAGGACTTTGGTGGAAGGCGCCAGTATTTAAGGACTTGCACGATTGCGTTTTACCAAGAGGACCGAATGGCACTCGATATATGAGAAGGACTCGCGTGCATACGGCAGTGGCAAAGAACTGGGACTTGGCTTGGCTTTGGTGACATCATTGGGAAAGCATTGGGGAAGTGGCGCATTGTACCGAGCTATACCGGGAGCGCGTATAAGGCACCGGTACAACTATTACGTACGCCAGTATAATCGCCAGCCTACCTCCCCTCCCCACCCCCCCCCCCCCCCCAGTATAATTGTCCGATCCGCGCCACCGACACAGGACGACCTTGCCTGCCGTCTACCATCACCAGCTGCTTCGTGGTACGAGTCGGGGACCGGAGCGAGCTGTGGACGCCATCGGTGGACCCTCAACCCGACCATCTACAACCCCGTGTGAGTCTGAGTCTGAGTCTGATTGCGAGCGGGCCCGTGTCCCGGGATAAGTATAAGACTGTATAAGGCTGCCCTGTGTATCTGCTTCTTCCTCTTCATTGTACATTGCTTCTCCTTCTCCTTCCTTGTACAAAGTGTAATAAACTCCCTGTTCTTCCTGTTTTCCTCTCAATTCGACCGTCTTAGTGATTTCTCCATTGGGTAAGCGTGGCACGATCACAACCGCTCCAATCGGGTTAGTTCCCGTTAATGGCCCGAATCGCGGCTCGCTAATCGCTCGGCGTGTCCACTAACGCCGTGGTTCGGGTGGGGTTATTTCCTTGCTTCACGGCCGGTGTTAGTACTTAGGTAATAAGACTAATTCGGTTTACAACCCTATTTGACACCGACCGGAAGGAATGTGATAGCCCCGGATCGCGTCGGCTAGTAAAAAGACAAGGGGATTAATCCCCCCTTGATAAGGGGGAGGCCGACGTCTGAGATCCGCAACAATACTTTGTTATGCCTTTGTGTATACAGCTGTTCTGACATGAGTGTTTAAAAAAAAAATCCTGATAGGAGGAGGCTTGTGCTTTCTGTTTCTACCTTACAGAACCTACATCTGTCCAATTGACTCAGTTCCACCATTTTCTTCAAAGCATTCTTATAGTATCCTTGGTCTTGGGCATTTATAATGATTCGTTCTCCATCACAGTTGAGCTGACCTCTTCTTAGCCATTCCAAAGAGCTTTCTTTGTCGATGCCAAATCTCTCCAACTCTTTTTTTCTACCTTCCTGCTTTTTTACTGTTCTCCAAATTGTCGGTGTATATCTGTTGATATTTCATTTTATATTTTGTCTTTTTTTTTTGCAATCGTTGGGGCTATATTTGTTGCTGTTACGGTTTCATGTGTGACATCTTCTATTTGCAACTGTTTTTGGAAAAAATTTGCAAGATGGGTTAGGGATACCTTCTCTGGCTTTCTTCATGCTTGCATACAAATTGGATTCTGTAGTCTGGTGAATGTTTCACTTATTCAGCCAATCCGACAGTTGTCATTCTGTGCACTTGATTGAGTCCATCAGGCCTCTGCATCCTTCTCATCTCAGCATGCACTGTTTTTTTGTAGAACATTTTGTGGATGGTGATGAGTTTAACCATGTTTTGATATCGTTTATTTATTACCCTGTGCTCATTAAGCGAAAATCAGGGTTAAGCATTCAGCTGGGTACGTGTGCCAGTACGTGTCTGCATTTAAAAAATTCATTTTCTCAGCAACTGTTGGTTCGATTGACACGAAATTTTTACCATAGAAGCGCCTCCGCCTGTATAATTTTTTTATTCATAATTATGACGTCATAGGTCACGTGGTACGGACGCCATCTTGGAAAAAAGTTACACCTCTATATCTCCCAAACCACCCAATGGAAAAAATTGATACATGGCTCATTGTCAAGTACTCGCCATGGGAATAAGATATGTTGATGGTGATGTCATCAGTGCCTTAATTATGACGTCATAATTCGACTAGTACAATGCTTGATCTGATCAGTATGAAGAAAACAAAAATTCCTCTGCAACTGTTACTCCAATGGACACTAAATTTTCAGAATATGTGCGACTCCTCCTTTAGACTTTTGAAATGATAATTATAACGTCATAGGTCACGTGGTACAGGCGACATGTTGGAAAAAATCGAAAAAAGTTGCACCTCTATATTTCTGAAACTGCTCCATGGAAAACTAGACCTTCCAGGGAAGCAGAACTCAACTGAACTGACTGGACAACTTTAAAGTAGGTCAGTTGTCTGTACTAGATTTGACTTAAATGAAAAGCCAACAACCTTGTGTAATAATTTTATGGTCCTTGTATCCTTATACTTGTCCTTGTTTCACAATTGATACAATGTTACACTTTGCAACAATGTTGCAGAAATATAGTTGTGTAGATAAAAGGAAACGTCTTAACGTCGTTTCGGAGCTGAAAACAATATGGCGGCCTATGGCGGCCATTTTGTGACGGATCGGGTTGGAATGCAATAGCAACCTACCTTGTGTGGTAAGGGTTAAACATTCTAAGTTTGATCAAAATCTGTTAATATTTGTGGACGCTAGAATGTTAACGTCGTTTTCATGACCAAAAACAAAATGGTCGCCTAAGTCCGCCATTTTTCAACGGATCTGGCTGAAATGTAATACCAACCTGGTCCTTGGGGTAAGGATGCTGCATCTCAAGTTTGATCAGAATCGGTTGATATTTGTGGACGCTGGAGTGTTAACGTCGAAAAGTTAACGGACGACAGACGACACGACGACGACGACGGACGCCTGAGGGTTCAGTATGTGATGAACTCAAATGACGGTAGTCCAGTTGAGTTAAAAATGGACGGTAGTTCAGTTGAGTTAAAAATGAAACATGGCTCATTGTCAAGTACTCCCCTTGGGGAATAAGATGTTAATGCTGATGTCATCGGTGCCTTCGTTATGATGTCATAATTCGACAAGTACACTTATCTGATCATTGTGAATTTTTTTTTCAGCAACTCTTGGTCTGATGGACACGAAATTTTCACCATAGGAGCGCTTCCTCCTGTGGAATATTTTAATGATAATCATGACGTCATAGCTCATGTGATACAGGCGCCATCTTGGAAAAACCGAAAAATGTTGCACCTCTACATCTCCAAAACCGCTGCATGGAAAAAATTGAAACATGGCTCATTGTAAAGAACTCCATATGGGGAATAGGTGTTGTTAACGATGACGTCATTGGTACCATAATTATGACGTCATAATTCGACAGGGACAATGCTTTGTCTGATCAGTTTGAAATGTATTGAGCGTGATCTATGCAACAATATTAGAGAATATAAATTTATGATGTCATCGCTCACGTGGTCTGGCAGCCATATTGGATCAAAGAAAAAAAATGTTCAAAAACAGAAGAGAATACTGGTATGGCTGGTTTGTTAATGGTTTTGCTTTTGTTTCTTGAGGAAAGGTATGTTTTCACGATCTGCTTCGTTCTACGCTGGTGTTTTTGGTGTTTGTTCTGCGAATTTGTTTATGACATATTTGGTGGCCCTCTTATGCTGAAAGGTATAATCTTATGGTATATCAAAGTTCTGGTAGATCAAAGGTATTATGCTTCATTGTCTACTTTCTGTATTGTTGTATCTATGTAGATTTTTATGTTGTCTGTTTTTGGTGGTTTCCCTTGTACCAATATGCTCTCGGCACTCTTATCTCGGCCAAATTACATTTGAATGTCGGCTGAGTACCGTTTCACTAATTTTGTTTATTCTGTCAATTTTTCGTCGTTTGTTGCAAAGAGTTTTAATTCATCCATGTACAGGTAGATGTCACCTTTCCTGTTTCTTTGGACATTATTTTATTGGTTGTTAGGGTAAATATGTGTCCTTGCTCATTAATGAGGTTGCTCAGTGCATCCAGGGTCAGGCAAAACAGGAGTGGGGAAAGACTGTCTCCCTGGAAGATCTCACACCGTTTCTCCACCTCTGGTATTTTAATCTTTCCTTCTTTCTGAGTGCTGTAAATATCAATATGGTATTCCAAAGCTCCATTTCTTTCTGAATCAGTTTGATTATTTGGGGGTTGACCTTGCAGACTTGCATTTATAGTATCATGCATGAATGGGGGACATGGTCAAAAAATTTTTTTAAAACATCTATCCAGTGTGTGGACTTCTCGTTTTACAATGTTGAGTATGGCATTGTTTAGTAGTAGGTGATCTATTGTTCCGCAGCATCCTCTTTTACATCCCTTCTGTTCTGCCTCTCGGCCTCCTTATTTCATTAGGTGGTAATACATAATTTCTGTGATGATTCTCGTTAGAAGTTTGTATGTTGTTGGTCTATATTTGGGAGGTAGATGGGTTTTTCATATTTTGGGATGATGGTGTTACCTTCTGTCAGCCACTCCTTGTGTGTGTGTGTGTCGTTGATTGTTAGATCTTCATATGCGGGTTTCAGAAGGTGGAACAGAGCCGGCCCAGATCTCAAAGTATCGATCTACTGTCTGTGCGTGTATGTATATTAGTGTGTGTGCGCGTGTATGCATGTTGCTGTTGTTGGCTGCTATCTCCACACGTAGATGGGTTACAAGAGATGGAATGCAGAGATACCATGTTTTAAAGTATCCACCTGGGCGTGCGAGATGTCCTCTTGGGTTTACAACCAAAATGAAGACAGGGAAATTGATAATGGCACCTCTTGGGCGTGTTGAACACACGTGCACAAATACACACACACACACACACGAGTTTGATAATCGATTCATTTTCTCCGACAAAGCTGTCTGGCAAGGTTGTGAGAAAGCTTCTCATAACAAATGAACATACTAAATGATTCATACATGTGGAGGAAAAAGTGTAAATAAGTCATGTTTAACGTACATTTACAAGCGCCTCTCCCCTACTCAAGGCGTAGCCGGGATGGAGGAGCTGTAGATAAAAAAACACCTTTGATGTTCCTTTTGTAATCCCCTGATAAAAGACCCATTTTGCTGAAACATTGCCTCGACAGGCCCCTGTCCCGGTGACAATTCCAGATGGTTGTGCAGTTATGATCGATCTCGAATACGGCGATTCCTCTTTCCACAATCGCCGACATAACACATATTAAAGACAGTTGCCGATTGCAGTGTAAGACTTGCAGGCCATTTATTTCTTGGACTTGAAGCAATACAAAAGTAATAAATATAGCAAAATAGCTATACCGTCCGGAAGAGTAGCAATAGCAGAGCAAAATAATGATCCATAGAAATGAAGATGCATTCCACCCATGAAAGTAAATAACACCGTTTTTGCATTGCTCAGTTTTCACACTGTGGCTATACACCAGTGTTAAGGCAGTCTACACCAATCCCACCAAATGAAGCTAGAAGACCGAGTTCTGATACTTTGCTTATATTACACAAAATCAGGTCAATTAAAAACGGTAGTGCAAACAACTTTGCTTTCGCTAGCTTGGGTACATGCGTTTAGCTGTTTCTAGTTAGGGACGAATGGCGGTTTATAGGATAACGGATTACGCAGAATACCATTATGCAGTCACTTTTAGGCAAACGTAAAATAAACCTACTTTATGTACACAGACAGACCGGCTAACAGCAATCCGCGATGAAAATACAGTCCTGGCCGCTTTGTCCAAAGTTTCACAATCCCTGCACGAGAGATTTTTTGGTAAAGGACTTCCGGCACTTCTTATTGCAGTTGAACATTATGTTGTTTACCCTGAGGTCTCCTTAATACGTGAAGTTTTCATTGCCCCATAGGGGACGATGCACATGTTGGCACATATGGACTGAAACAGCTCGGCACACTACTCACTCCCAAGTTTGGGCTCAGTGGCAATTGTAGTTGTTGTAGTAGAGAGCGGTGGCATCAGCTAGGGCTGAGATAAGGCTCGAATCTCCGACGGAGAACGCCTGCAAAGTGGAACTCATGCCCACCTCGCAACTGGACATTTGCGGAGGATCCTCTCCCAATGCGGCTTCTACGCACGACGGTCCGGCCGGTCCCGTGTTCAGGTACTGATCGAACTCTGCACGGTCGACGTCCCCTAGAAAGTCCCCGTGGCTCAAATCCTCCAGAGCACCCAAAGGTTGTCCGGGCTCCGGTGGCGGTGACGGTTGGCCGAGGTGATGTACGGGCGAATCGGGATGCGCGAACCGACCGCGCTCCTGATGCTCGTGTGGGTCCGGATGGTGATGATGGTATTGACCGTAGTAATAGCCCATGGGCAGGCGGCAGCTCACCAGAGCATGTAAAGTGCTCCCGGGACACTCGTATGTTATTGCACCGTGGCTTATGTGAGGATGGTGCGGGTGTGGATGCGAGTGATGATGCTGCTGGTGCTGCTGATAAGGTACGTGGCTCATAGAATCGTCGGCAGGCCCAGGAGGGAAAAACACCGGCTCCGCCGTGTCCACATGCATGTCCAGTGGGGACATCTCCGGGGTCGGAAGTCCGTAGCCGTCATGCAGTCCTAGAGGTTGAACCTCTCGGCTGAAGTGGCTCACAGGCGGCAGAGCAATGGGACCAAAAGAGGTGTTGACCATGGGAGGAGGAGAGCACAGTTGCCGTGTCTTACGAGATTCACCACCCGCGACATCTACCGTGCCTTCCGTCCGTCTCACCAACCGTTTTGCTTGCTTTTTGCGCCGCGGTCGATACTTGTAGTTGGGATGGTCGTGCATGTGCTGCACGCGTAACCGCTCGGCCTCCTCCACGAATGGCCGCTTCTGTGATGCACTGAGCGCCTTCCACGACTTTCCTGCACCGCAGAGATGGAGCGATTAACATGTTAAAGCCATCAAACAGTATCGGGTGAGTCATGTGCAAGGGAGGCTGAGGTACAGGGTGAGTCAATGAGCCAGTCAGGATAAAATTCGTTGATAAAACTTCAAGCAGCCCCTGATCTGATAGCGATGGGATAAACGATCAAAACAGCAAATTAATGAACGTGTTCAAAAGTGTTGAAAGTGAAAGGAAGAAAAAGTACAAAAAAGGAACTGATCAATGAAAACTGTATGATACAAGGAGGAGCTCCACATACATGCCTTTACTCTACAAGTTACCCTCACCCATCATTATGTTATCTTTGCCCCATCGAGACGTGTTACCCTCACCCTGCCGTTATGTTAACCTCACCCTGCCGTTATGTGCTACCCTCACCCCATCATGACGTGTTACCCTCACCCATCATTATGTGTTATATTTGCCCCATCGAGATGTGTTACCCTCACCCTGCCGTTATGTTACCCTCACCCTGCCGTTATCCCTCACCCCATCCTTATGTGTTATCCTCAACCCATCATGACATGTTATCCTCGTCCCATCATGATGCGTTACCTCACCCCTTCGTTTTGCG
The DNA here is from genome assembly GCF_964187855.1 of Myxine glutinosa. Lineage (NCBI taxonomy): Eukaryota > Metazoa > Chordata > Myxini > Myxiniformes > Myxinidae > Myxine > Myxine glutinosa. Next base: position 32,783,086 of record NC_136263.1, read on the forward strand.
TTACCTCACCCCATCATGCCGCGTTACCTTCACCCCATCATTATGTGTTAACCTCACCCCATCGTTATGCGTTACCCTCACCCCATCATGATGCGTTACCCTCACCCCATCGTTATGTGTTACTCTCATCCCATCATGATGCATTACCCTCACCCCATCGTTATGCGTTACTTCACCCCATCATGATGCGTTACCCTCACTCCATCATTATGCGTTACTCTAGCCCCATCATGACGCATTACCCTCACCCCATCATGACGCGTTACCCTCACCCCATCGTTATGCGTTACCCTCACCCCATCGTTATGTGTTACCCTCACCCCATAATGATGCGTTACCCTCACCCCATCGTTATGTGATACCCTCACCCCATCATGACGCGTTACCCTATCCCCATCATGACGCATTATGCGTTACCCTCACCCCATCATGATGCGTTACCCTCCCCCATCATGATGTGTTACCCTCCCCCATCATGACGCGTTACCCTCAACCCATCATGATGCGTTATCCTCACCCCATCATGATGTGTTACCCTCACCCCATCATGACGCGTTACCCTATCCCCATCATGACGCGTTACCCTATACCCATCATGATGCGTTACCCTCACCCCATCATGACGCGTTATCCTCACCCCATCATTGTGTTACCCTCACCCCATCATGACGCATTACCCTATCCCCATAATGATGCGTTACCCTATCCCCATCATTATGTGTTACCCTCACCCCATCATGACGCATTACCCTATCCCCATAATGATGCGTTACCCTATCCCCATCGTTATGCGTTACCCTCACCCCATCATGACGCGTTACCCTCACCCCATCATGATGCGTTACCCTCACCCCATCGGTACGCGTTACCCTATCCCCATCATCACGCGTTACCCTCACCCCATCATGATGCGTTACCCTCACCCCCATCAGGACGCGTTACCTTCACCCCAACATGACGCGTTATCCTCACCCCATCATTATGTTACCCTCACCCCATCGTTATGCGTTACCCTATCCCCATCATGACGTGTTATCCTCACCCCATAATGACGCGCTACCCTATCCCCATCATGACACGTTACCCTCACCCCATCATTACGCGTTACCCTATCCCCATCATGACGCGTTACCCTCACCCCATCATGACGCATTACCCTGTCCCCATCATGACGCGTTACCATCACCCCATCATTGTTACCCTCACCCCATCGTTATGCGTTACCCTATCCCCATCATGACGCATTACCCTATCCCCATCATGACGCATTACATTACCCTGTCCCCATCATGACGCGTTACCATCACCCCATCATTATGTTACCCTCACCCCATCATGACGTGTTACCCTCACCCCATAATGACGCGCTACCCTATCCCCATCATGACGCGTTACCCTCACCCCATCATGACGCATTACATTACCCTGTCCCCATCATGACGCGTTACCATCACCCCATCATTATGTTACCCTCACCCCATCGTTATGCGTTACCCTCACCCCATCATGACGCGTTACCCTCACTCCATCATTATGTGTTACCCTCACCCCTCCCCCTCCCAATTTCACCACATATTACCCGTCCTCCTGCAATTTGACGATAACTCTGCAGGACACGAACTTGTGAAAATCCAAGTGAAGATGAATCCCTTCGGATATTGCGCTACAACTTTATCTCAATTTCCATTTTGTTTGAGGTGAACTCTCCTCCAAGAGCCGCCGCGAACACTTTTGGACGCGATGTGTGTAATTCGCACCCGGATGGCGCCTTTCTCTTTCTTGCTTCAATTCTGTTCTTCTCTTCAGAACACAAGACGAGCCTCGTTTCGGACATTTCATCAACTTGCCAACTGAGCACCTTGGCGTCGCATCACGATACGTTTACTTTATATAATGTAATGTGGATAGAGTTTAATTACGAAAAAAAAAGTGGAGCTGAACGCATCGTCAAGTTTACCTCAGAACCAAGATGTGTAAGTTATGGCGCTCGGTTTTTACCTCAGAAACAAGACACGGAGGTTATGGCGCTCGGGTTTTACCTCAGGACCAAGACATGTAAGTTATGGCGCTCGGGTTTTTACCTCAGAAACAACACACGGAGCGCTCGGCTTTTACCTCAGGACCAAGACATGTAAGTTATGGCGCTCGGGTTTTTACCTCAGGACCAAGATGTGGAAGTTATGGCGCTCGAGCTTTTACCTCAGGACCAAGATGTGGAAGTTATGGCGCTCGAGCTTTTACCTCAGAACTAAGACATGGAAGTTATGGCGCTTGTGTTTTTATTTTACCTCAGAACCAAGACGTGGAAGTTATGGCGCTCGAGCTTTGTTTTACCTTAGAACTAAGTCTAGGACGTCGAAGTTATGGCACTCGGACTTTTACCTCAGGACCAAGATGTGGAAGTTATGGCGCTCGTGTTTATACTTCAGAAGTAAGACATGGAAGTTACGTCGCTTGAACCAGAGAAGCCTTTTAAAAAGAGAATGTTCACGCGAGACCGCAAACAATCACGGTCTAACTCTAAGATCTGTCGCATCAGTTGTCGAATCGTTTTCTTGGACTCAAATAAACACGTGCTGACTGCTGAGATGGAAAGAAGGTCGGACAAGCCGTGTACGTACCGAGCATCTTGCTGAGTTCGGCGTTGTGCAGGTCCGGATTTTGCTGCGCCAGCCGCTTGCGCTCGTCCTTGGCCCAAACCATGAACGCGTTCATCGGGCGTCGGATCCGCGGCTCCATCTTGCCCTTCAGGGATCCCGCCGCGCCGGAGCCCTGAACCGCCACTCGAGTGCACCGTTCGGACTCCCCCTGCGCCGCCAGAGGCTCGGACCATCCGTACGGGCCGAGGTGAGCCTGCGGGCAGCCGGACAGCTGCAGCGAGTACGGCGCTTCTTCCATGCCGCCGTGCAGCGAACGGCAGCAGCGCGCGCGTGTCGACGAGCCCGCGCTTTTCGCACAGGTAACAAACATGAGCTCGCGCTCCGCCCGCGCTTTATGGAGAAACCAGGGGCGCGCGCTCCGCCCGACCCCGCCTCGCGCGCTCAAAACGCGCCTCACTCCCCGCTCTTCTTGAGCTCCCAGCGTTGCTTCCCGAACCAATCGCAACTCCCCCTGCTCGACTTTCCACCTCCGCCGCCCCGCCCCCTCGCGCTGCCTTCCTCGACTACCGGTACTTATTATTTTTCCCTCAGCACTTTTTCCACCCATGTCGCCTTTTTCCTCAGCGCCTCGGGAAGCACTGACGAGCCAAGATGTCGGCGCTCCTCCTGCAGAATACATCGTGGCGACCTCCGAAGTTTAAATCTGCAGCCATTTTATATCTCACAGAGATTTACCAGGTGCAAACGACGTCGCGTCTGATGGTCAGGTTGGGACGTCGATGGACACGGGAATCTTCCTTCACACGAGCGACATATTGCGTGCGCTTCGCAAGAATCCCCCCCTTACCCCACTAACCCCATAGCCCCATAGGGGGTTTTGCGCACGCTCCGTTGAAGTGTAAATCTCCTTTGGTTTAATAGTTCGATTCACTTTGGTCGTTCCTTCAATTCGCGCGGATAATGAAATTCCAAGCGCACATCGTTTACCGCTCGCTTACACTTGGAAAAACAGGCATGGCGATGGCGGCTGCAAGGGTTGGGAGTAGGGAGGGGGGGGGGGGAGACCCCTGGAGACCCATCCAGGAGGTTAAGTCAGCGCTGGTCCTTAAATGGGCCATGGCGGATTTTGGAGCCCAAAGCTCCACGGTCGAGGCTCATGGAGGCGCAAGCACATAGGATGGATGAGGATGCAACAGATTAAAAAGAAAATAAGAAAGAGCAGGGTTGAAGGACAAAATAGAAGGGAGACTTGGATAGACAAGGGCTGTGGGGAGGAAGGAGAGGTAGGGAAGGACGCACGGGGTGGACAATGTGGGAAGGAAAAACCGTAAATTCGGAAGGGGAGTGAAATGGGCTTGAACAGGGTCAACAGGGGTAGAAAAGATCATGCTTTTGGATTGGGGATGATTTGAGATGGTGGTGAACAGCTGTCTTGAAGACCTGGAGAGGAGAATGAATGACATGGAAGAGAAGATTCCAGATTTTGGAAGTTTCACCAGAAGGGGGTTGAACGTGGAGCGCATGCGCCCCTGGAGTAAACAGAGGGGGACAAAGTTTGGAAAGGGAAGAGGGTGCACGACCGGAAAGGAGGTGGAAGAAGACAGGGAGACCACTTACCTGTCAGGGATGAGAAAAGTGATAGGCGCATATAATCGGCTCCATAGTGAGAGATTCCAAAGATTTTCATGGCCTTGATCTTTCAGGAAGAGGAGGTGAATTATCGCTGGCACCCTGGCCGATTTCCAACCCAAATAAGCCTCGCCGACCTGTTTCTGAAAATCTTCGGTCAAAAATGGTCTCCCACCGACCCTCAAGTGGGAGAAATTGGGGGTGGTTAAAGTAGTAACTTCAGTAGATTTATTCCATTCAACAAACCTACCGATAATTTGCTATTACAGTCTTTTTACCTGCGCTACCAAAGGTGGATGGAGGTTATGTTTTCATCCCCGTCTGTTTGTCTGTGAACAAAATATCTCAAAAAGTTTTGGACGGATTCAGACGAAATTTGGCAGAGATGTAGCGTATGTGACAAGGACGAAATGATTCGATTTTGGTGAAGATCCGGATTCGGCTACTAGAATTTTTAAAGCGATTCTTCACCATTGGGAGATGGGGCCAAAATCGATAAATATCAGGATATCTCAAAAAGTTGTGGACGGATTTGGACGAAACTTGGTGTATAGGTTGTGTGTCTGACAAGGAGGAATCGATTCAAGTTTGGTAAAGATCTGAGTATCGATTCGGATATGAGAATTATTTAATATTTAAGTGATTCTTCACCATTGGGAGATAGGGCCCACGATACATTGTGGGACATCTCAAAAAGGTATGGATGGATTTGGACGAAACCTGGTGTACAGGTTGTGTGTCTGACAAGGAGGAATCGATTCAATTTTGGTAAAGATCTGAATATGGATTCGGATATGAGAATTATTTAATTTTTAAGTGATTCTTCACCATTGGGAGATAGGGCCAAAAACGATACATAGCGGGATATCTCAAAAAGTTATGGATGGATTTGGACGAAACCTGGTGGACCGGTTGTGTGTCTGACAAAGAGAAATCGATTCAATTTTAGTAAATATCTGAATATGGATTCGGATATGAGAATTATTTAATTTTTAAGTGTGTCAACTCTGTGTTTGCCTCTAAATCTTGTGTCCCAAACCCATCCCTCTCTGTACCCACCATACCCAGTCGTACCCTGCTGCTCCTGGACTCCGTGTCCTTTCCTCCTGACAAGGTGGAAAAGTTTCTGTCAACCCTCGACTCTGATTCTGCAACTGGACCCGACGGCATCAGCCCACGGGTCCTAAAATCCTGCTCTGCCGCTCTATCTCACCCTCTCTCTGTTCTCTTCACCCTCTCTTTTGCTCATGGTCAACTGCCATCTGCTTGGAAATCAGCCAACATCACCGCTTTGCACAAAAAAGGTGCAAAAACAGATCCTAGCAACTACAGACCAATCAGCCTTCTCCCAATTATCAGCAAAGTCATGGAATCCATCATTGCTTCGGATATGAAATCTTTCCTCTTCTCCAATGGCTTGATCTCTGATCATCAATTTGGTTTCAGACCAGGTCACTCTACTCTGGACATGCTGCTTCTGCTGTCTCAACAATGGATGGAGGTCCTCAATGCCAAACAGGAAATCAGAGCTGTCTCCCTTGACATATCACGTGCCTTCGACACGGTCTGGCACCCCGCTCTGCTCACCAAACTCTCCTCCTTTGGTATCCATGGAAATCTCCACGCATGGCTGGCGGACTTCCTCTCTAGTCGTCGTCAACGTGTGGCCCTGAATGGGTTTCTCTCATCTCCTCTTCCTGTTCAGGCTGGAGTTCCCCAAGGCAGTGTTCTGGGCCCCGTGCTTTTTCTGGTCTTCATCAATGATCTCTCTGACTCTCTTGAAAATCCTCTCTATCTCTTTGCTGATGACTCCACTCTCTGCCGCTCCATTCCTCTTCCCTCAGATCGGCAGTCTGCAGCCTCCTCACTCTCTGAAGACTTGGACAAAATCACAGACTGGTCAAACAAGTGGAACATGTCTTTCAATCCTGACAAATCTCACACTCTTACTATGTCTCTCCGAAAAGATCGACTGGACAACCCTCCCATCTACTTTCTCAACAATCCTCTCCAAGAAGTTCTGTCGCTCAAGCTTTTGGGTCTCACTATCTGCCATGATCTTTCTTGGGAAAACCACATTTCCAAGCTGGCCTCCAAAGCCAGTCGCCGACTGGGCATCCTCCGTCGTGCGAAGTCCTTCCTCGGCACACCTGAGCTCTTCACCACATACAAGGCTTTCATCCGCAGCTCAATGGAATACTGTTCTCCCCTATGGGCCGGTGCTCCTGCCTCACACCTAGCTCGGCTTCACGCTGTTGAAACCAAAGCTTTCAGAATTATTGGAATCTCCCGCGATGAAGCTATCTCTGAGGGCCTTTCACTCACTCACCGCAGGCAGGTGGTCTTTCTGTCTTCTACCGACTCCTCTCCGGCCTTGCACCCCCAGCTCTCTCTGTGCTCTGTCCCCCAAATATTCCTACAGGTCGCACAAGATCTGCCAGCAACCCTCTGATGGTTAAACTGCCGAAATCTCGGCTCTCTGCTCACCTTCACTCTTTCATTCCTCTTTTCTCCCGCCTCTGGAACAAACTCCCTCACTCCCTCCAATCCCACTCCTCCCTCCAGGTCTTTAAAACAGCTGTTCACCACCATCTCTTATCTTCCCCCATCCAAAACCTTGATCTTTTCTACCCCCGCTAATTCACCCCAGATCCACCTTGTTTGAAATTCCAACTTCTTTCCTGGAAGTCCTGGCAGTGTCCATATGTTTTATACCTCTCCCACCGCCCCCTTCCCATGCCCCCCCCCGAAAGCCCTCGCCCTCTCTCAGATCTCTCGATGTCTCCATGTCTCTCGGTCCCTGCTCTCAAATGTTGTGTTTGTGTCCTTCCCCCTCTCTCCCCATCTTGTCTACCGCTCCCGATATTATATGTTTTATGTGTCGGTTTGTCTTTCTGTGTGATTAATGTTCGCTCTTTCACGAGCCTCGATCTTGTATACAAAAACAAAAAAAAAGAAAAAAAAAAAAGAAAAAAAAAGTGATTCTTCACCATTGATAGATAGGGCCAAAAACGATACATTGTGGGACATCTCAAAAAGTTATGGATGGATTTGGACGAAACTTGGTGGACCGGTTGTGTGTCTGACGAGGAGGAATGGATTCAATTTTAGTAAAGATCTGAATATGGATTCGGATATGAGAATTATTTAATTTTTAAGTGATTCTTCACCATTGGGAGATCGGGCCAAAAACGATACATTGTGGGACATCTCAAAAAGTTATGGATGGATTTGGACGAAACTTGGTGTGCAGGTTGTGTGTCTGACAAGGAGGAATCGATTCAATTTTGGTGAAGATCTGAATATGGATTCGGATATGAGATTTATTTAATTTTTAAGTGATTCTTCACCATTGAGTGATATGGCCAACCAGGTGGAGGTATGCTCTCTACTGAGTGCCGTTGTAGTTTTTCTTTTTATTTACAAGCAAACAATTTCAAGTTGCCCGCTTAATAATCGTGCCGACAGTCAAAATAAAATGCTTTTAAAAGCAGAAATGTGGAATCCAAGCCAATTAAAAAGAGCACCAACACCTGCAAACGAGGAGGTTCAGAAGCATTTAATTTGGGAAGATCGGAATAATGTCTGCCGATCAAAATCACCTTCGTAGGTACGGGGTACACCACAACGATACGGGCACGGTGGGTCAAAATCTATGGAAAACCATGGGAGATATTAAAAAAAATAAAAAAAATCCTTACTGGATTTAAATCATCGAGACGAACACCACTTCCCCACCCACTCGGGGTGCGTCTGATTGAATACCCTGAGCTACACCATGCCCAACCCAACCCCGCACTGCGAGATGAAACCGCTGCCTTGTGCGCTCTAACTTCTTCCTGTCTTTTAAAAGGGTGACGCCAGCAAGATGGGTGCTCGTCTTTTATGTAGCCAAGGCGATGAAGACAAGACGAATGTACCACCATCATCAAGTGCCATCAATGGGAAAATATTACACCCTTCATCAGATGCACACAGCACTTTCAGTAATTAAAACGCTGAGTGGGAAGGCTTCACTTTATTGAGCTTCATCGAGACAGAGGCATGAAAATTTATCAACTGCAATTCAAGTTTTAAAAAAAAGGAAGTCAGATTTAAAAAAAAAACGTCATTCCTCCACACCAACTCTCTTTTTCTGGAAATGTAAAGAGCAGCTTTCTTCAAGATTTTTAATTGTTCATTTTTTTCTTGCGATTCTTTTCTCTCAACGTTTGCTCTTTCAAGTTCCCATCGTGTTTACCTGTACCATTTGAACCTTTCCTTCTGCGTGATTTATCGGCTGCCCCGTCGACGTCATCTTCGTCGACTTTTCGCCTTTTACTCTTCTTTTCAGAAGGGCATTCGACGGCGGTTCCATTGGCACAGCGTTGCTCAGCAGTTTTCTCCACATTCCGAGACTTTTTCTTGGCAAAATATTCATGCATGGAGAGATTACTTGTCACTGTCGGGATGCCTTGAAAATTCTTTTTCTTCTCTGCGCTCTTTGTTTTTTCTGGCGAGTCCTCCTGCATCATACACAGGCATGGCAGAGGACAATGGGCATAATATATTTCATCATCACGAAACATTTAGCGAAACAAATAAGTGCATCCACATCGAGGACATGGTAGACTTTACACCCGAGGGAGACTACCACGAGCCAAAGACTGAAATGATGTTATATTCCTGAAACTTTGTGCTGAAGTTCGCAAACATATTGTTCGCAAACACCACGGCCCCCATCCCCTTCTCTACCACGACCCCCATCCCCTTCTACACCACGCCCCCCATCCCCTTCTCTACCACGACCCCCATCCCCTTCTCTACCACGACCCCCATCCCCTTCTCCACCATGGCCCCCATCCCCTTCTCCACCACGGCCCCCATCCCCTTCTCCACCACGATGCTCATCCCCTCTCCACCACGGCCCCCATCCCCTCTCCACCACGGCCCCCATCCCCTTCTCCACCACGACGATCATCCCCTCTCCACCACGGCCCCCATCCCCTCTCCACCACGGCCCCCATCCCCTCTCCACCACAGCCCCCATCTCCTTCTCCACCATGGCCCCCATCCCCTTCTCCACCATGGCCCCCATCCCCTCTCCACCACGGCCCCTATCCCCTCTCCACCACGACCCCCATCCCCTTCTCCACCACGACCCCCATCCCCTTCACCACAGCCCCCATCCCCTTCTCCACCATGACCCCCATCCCCTCTCCACCACGGCCCCCATCCCCTTCTCCACCACGACGATCATCCCCTCTCCACGACGGCCCCCATCCCCTCTCCACCACGGCCCCCATCCCCTCTCCACCACAGCCCCCATCTCCTTCTCCACCATGGCCCCCATCCCCTTCTCCACCATGGCCCCCATCCCCTCTCCACCACGGCCCCTATCCCCTCTCCACCACGACCCCCATCCCCTTCTCCACCACGACCCCCATCCCCTTCACCACAGCCCCCATCCCCTTCTCCACCATGACCCCCATCCCCTTCTCCACCATGGCCCCCATCCCCTTCTCCACCATGGCCCCCATCCCCTTCTCCACCACGACCCCCATCCCCTTCTCCACCATGGCCCCCATCCCCTTCTCCACCACGACCCCCATCCCCTCTCCACCACAGCCCCAATCCCCTTCTCCACCATGGCCCCCATGCACTCTCCACCACGGCCCCCATCCCTTCTCCACCACGACCCCCATCCCCTTCTCCACCACGACCCCCATCCCCTTCTCCACCACAGCCCCCATCCCCTTCTCCACCACGACCCCCATCCCCTTCTCCACCATGGCCCCCATCCCCTTCTCCACCATGGCCCCCATCCCCTTCTCCACCACGACCCCCATCCCCTTCTCCACCACAGCCCCCATCCCCTTCTCCACCACGACCTCCATCCCCTTCTCCACCACGACCACCATCCCCTTCTCCACCACAGCCCCCATCCCCTTCTCCACCACGACCCCCATCCCCTTCTCCACCATGGCCCCCATCCCCTTCTCCACCACGGCCCCCATCCCCTTCTCCACCACGGCCCCCATCCCCTCTCCACCACGGAGTACTTCACAGTCTCTTCATCTCCTAAATATGAAGATGTAATTGATAGTTGCTGATATAATTAACAAGTTTGGTCACCCAATCAAGTTCGGGTTATTTAGACTTCAGGACAGTATTAGTGTTTTATCTCAACCTGCTCGTGATCATCCAGCTGTGTGGCGTCATGACCTCTCTTGGAGGAAGAATGGGCAGGGGAAGCAACACCTGAAAAAAACCCCGTCTGAGCCCAGAAATGGACGTTTAACACCTGGAGCAAAAAAAATCAACTCGGGAGTGAAACAAGGTAATGATGGGCCGAATTGCCTCCTCATTCCCTTATTTAAGGTCTTACAGGATCATGCGACCATTCAGACTCGAGAAGTGTAGTCCTGTGGAGACGAAGAAGTAAGAACCGTTTGTATATTCATTTCCATTCTGCCTACGGAAAATAAATATTTAAGCACAAGTTTGATTCCAGATGCATTCCCGAGCATGGACGTTCAAACGTGCAAGCATGGTCCATGGTCCAAGCTTCACCTCTTCCCTGCTGAGGGAGGCACCTGACATATGATGCTCTATCAGTTAAAGAACCATTTTTGCTCGTTTTTATATCAATTTCATTAACAATTGAATTTTTTTTGTGACAATAAATGCAGTACACCCAATTTTATGGAGATTGGCCCAAGGAATTGGAAACGTACAAGGAACAAAAAACTCTCTTATACATGTACAAATTGGGTCACTACATCAAGATCGGGTTATTTATATCCAGACAAATTTATCAACCGACCTTTGATTGCGGAGGCGCAGAGGCCAAGATCCACCAAGGGGGCACCCAGCATATAATGCTCGATTCCCCAAAAATGCCCTTATGTCATGTTTTTAAACCAATTCGATTTAAAAATTAATTTTTTTTACTATAACGTTCACTAGCTATCGGTGTGCAAAAATAACATGCCCATGGGGTTTGGAAAATAACACCAAATTTGTGGCAATTTGGCCCAGGGTTTTGGAAATGTATACAAATAAATAAACTCAAACATATATATACATATACATAAATATATATATATACAGTCACGTGAAAAAGTAAGTACACCCCATGTAAAGTTTTGACTTTTTCAACATATTTCAACAATATTGATAGATAAAGGTGATATAATATAACAAATATCATGAAACATTTACATTTTGTAGTCCATTGTATAATTTAAATAAACATAAATGCAAATTTCGCATGTGGAAAAAGTAAGTACACCCTTGGCTCTAATAGGTGGTATTTCCCCCTTTGGCAGAAACAACCTCAAGTAGGCGTTTCTTATAACTGTCTACCAGTCTCTGACATCGACTGGGAGAAATATTTGCCCACGACTCCATGCAGAGTTCTTTCAGCTGTGCGATGTTTCAGGGGTTTCTTGCATGCACAGCTCGTTTCAAATCCCACCACAACATCTCGATGGGATTTGGATCCAGGCTTTGACTTGGCCATTCCAGAACCCTCCATTTCTTTCTTTTCAGCCATTCTTTGGTGGATTTACTGGTATGTTTAGGGTCATTGTCATGTTGCAAGGTCCACCTTCGGTTGAGCTTCAACTCTCTGACAGATGGCCTCACATTATCCTCAAGCACCCTCTGGTACAATGAAGAATTCATAGTGGACTCTATGATGGTGAGCTGCCCAGGCCCTGATGCAGCAAAGCTGCCCCAGCCCTGATGCAGCAAAGCTGCCCCAAACCATAATATTTCCACCACCATGCTTTACAGTTGGTATCAGGTTCTTGTGGTCAAATGCTGACTTTGGTTTTCGCCAAACATGTCTTCTGGTACTGTGGCCAAATAGCTCTACCTTTGACTCATCTGTCCAGAGAATATTGTTCCAGAAGTGCTGGTCTTTGCCTAGGTGTTCATTGGCAAACTTTAGTCTTGCCCTGATGTTCTTTCTGGACAGCAAAGGTTTCCTCCTGGCACAACTCCCATGCAGATCAAATTTGTGCAGCCTCTTTCTAATGGTGGACTCGTGCACTTAGACATCAACAGTGGCAAGAGCTACCTGTAGGTCCCGTGATGACATTCTGGGGTTCTTCGAGACTTCTTTCAGCATCTTGCGGTCTGCTCTCGGGCTGAACTTGTTGGGGCGGCCTGGCCTGAACAAGTTGGCAGTTGTTTGGAATCTTCTCCACTTGTAGATGATCTTTCAGACAGTCGAATGATTGATTTCAAATTGTTTGGAGATCTTTTTAAATCCCTTCACAGACCCGTAGGCATCTATAACCTTCTTTCTGAAGGCCTCAGAGAGCTCTTTTGATCTAGGCATGGTGATGCCGCACACTTCAACAACAAAGAGCAAACCAAACTAAATGTCTGAGGTTTAAATAAGGCAGGTTCCTCCAAGATCCTCTCTAACGATGTTCTAATCATTTGCACCTGAGCTGATGCACCTGATTCTAATTTTAGGTATTTGAAGCAGTGATAAATGTAGGGGTGTACTTACTTTTTCCACATGCGAAATTTGCATTTATGTTTATTTGAATTATACAATGGACTACAAAATGTAAATGTTTCATGATATTTGTTATATTATATCACCTTTATCGATCAATATTCTTGAAATGAAGATCAAATAGCTGTATGTTGAAATATGTTGAAAAAGTCAAAACTTTACATGGGGTGTACTTACTTTTTCACGTGACTATGTATATATTGTTGCGGATCTCGAAGTACGGCACCCCTGTTAGCAAGGGGAGGCTAATCCCCTTGTCTTGTTAAGCTGGCCGTCTCCGGTCCTGGAACTATCCCGCTCTTTTGCGGGATGAGATTGGCCAGGGTGATTGGTCAAAGGTTTCCCAAATACCTTCACCAATCTCTCCGCAAAGCAGGGAGATGAGTCCCTGCTCGAACCGCGGATGTGATGGTAATTGCCGAGCGGTTTAGCAATCCACGATCCGAGCCGTTAACAAAAGGACTAAACCCGATTATAGCGGTTCCTATATCGTGCCACCGATATTCAATTGGGGACAGGACGCAAGCGATCGGATGAGAGGAACCAAAGAATAAGAAGGGTGAAGGAAGAACAAATATGATTTATTAACTATCTAAAAGAGGAAACGAAAGGCAAGAAGAACATACAAAAAGGAGAAATAAAAGGACATAGGGCAACCTGTGTGTGTGGCCGCCAGTGGCCGTATTGAATTCAAAATGGCCGCCAGTCGGCCATATTGAATCAGATGCAGAAAATAATTCATGTGCATATGTAAGCTACCATTCTTTATCTGTGTGCAAAGTTGGTTGAATGTGTTTTAATGAATGTTTCCCCCTGTACTGTCTTTCCCTCGTGGTCCCCCTGTGCTGTGTTCCTGGATGTCTTTTTGTTGAATGTGTTTTAATGAATGTTTCCCCCTGTACTGTCTTTCTCTCGTGGTCCCCCTGTGCTGTGTTCCTGGATGTCTTTTTGTTGAATGTGTTTTAATGAATGTTTTCCCCTGTACTGTCTTTCCCTCGCGGTCCCCCTGTGCTGTGTTCCTGGATGTCTTTTTGTTGAATGTGTTTTAATGAATGTTTCCCCCTTTACTGTCTTTCCCTCGCGGTCCCCCTGTGCTGTGTTCCTGGATGTCTTTTTGTTGAATGTGTTTTTATGAATGTTTCCCCCTGTACTGTCTTTCCCTCACGGTCCCCCTGTGCTGTGTTCCTGGATGTCTTTTTGTTGAATGTGTTTTAATGAATGTTTCCCCCTGTACTGTCTTTCCCTCGCGGTCCCCCTGTGCTGTGTTCCTGGATGTCTTTTTGTTGAATGTGTTTTAATGAATGTTTCCCCCTGTACTGTCTTTCCCTCGCGGTCCCCCTGTACTGTGTTCCTGGATGTCTTTTTGTTGAATGTGTTTTAATGAATGTTTCCCCCTGTACTGTCTTTCCCTCGCAGTCCCCCTGTGCTGTGTTCCTGGATGTCTTTTTGTTGAATGTGTTTTAATGAATGTTTCCCCCTGTACTGTCTTTCCCTCGCGGGTCCCCCTGTACTGTGTTCCTGGATGTCTTTTTGTTGAATGTGTTTTAATGAATGTTTCCCCCTGTACTGTCTTTCCCTCACGGTCCCCCTGTGCTGTGTTCCTGGATGTCTTTTTGTTGAATGTGTTTTAATGAATGTTTCCCCCTGTACTGTCTTTCCCTCGCGGTCCCCCTGTACTGTGTTCCTAGATGTCTTTTTGTTGAATGTGTTTTAATGAATGTTTCCCCCTGTGCTGTCTTTCCCTCGCCGTCCCCCTGTACTGTGTTCCTGGATGTCTTTTTGTTGAATGTGTTTTAATGAATGTTTCCCCCTGTACTGTCTTTCCCTCGTGGTCCCCCTGTGCTGTCTTTCCCTCGTGGTTGTCAGCTCTTTCACGAGCCTCGATCCAGTATAAATATAAAAAAAACAACAAAAAAAAAACCTTATACACTTATATAACATGCCCATGACAATACAAACACACTTACACGAATGGGGTGGTGGTGGTGGGAAGGAAGAGAAGGGTCCAAGCAGATGGTTCCAGGCTCTGGGTCCGCCGCGAAGAATGGCAGGCAGCTGGTGTCGTTGGCGTGCGACCGGACCTTACAAATGCGAGGGGCGGGGAATCTCCGTACGTATAGCGTGACGAACACTCTCAAAACTACAGCAGTTCGTATCACACGATCATCCCAAGCGATCCTCCACGCAAGGTTCTTATCACTCGCCGCCTCTGCGTTGTTCGCTCAAGCTTGCCGATCACCTGCCGATCCTATCTCCTCTCTTGATCATCTGCTCTCTCCCCCGCATCTGCTCTGCGTGAAAGGGCTTTGCGCTCGCGCTTTTATCACAAGCCTCGCGTATCAAGCCACGTCCGCTTCGCTCCGCCTACCGGTGAACGCGCCTCAGCCCGGATTGGTCACGAGGGTTCATCGGTACCTCCCCCCGTGACGCGTTGATGGGGCCACGCCTATGTTCCGGGCCGCTCCTCCCTTTTTCTCCCACTCTGCCACGTGCGTAATGGCGGCAGGCAGGAACAAACCAAAAGGCAGCGACGACGGCAATACGGCTACTGGCACTTTGGAGAGAGAGAGAGAGATTGGGGATAATTGAAGGGGCCTAGGTTATTTGATTAATACAACGCAGAGTCAAACTATTGGAAACAGATCCTTAACTGAAACATAGACTAATAAAATAACTAAAGAAGATCCTATGGTGTCCTACGTGTTGTACATGGCCTAACTAGGGTGCGACCTTTGACCTTTACACCAACAATGGGAGTATTTACAGGGGATTATTTATAAGGGAACATTTACAAAAATTTACTAGTGAAGGGTTCTCAAAACCGCAACACGATATATATGTATGTATGTATATATATATATATACACAAAGAATTAAGTTAAGCACCCCCCCCGTTTTTTTACAACCTCGCACATTACAAGTTTGTTGTCGTCAAAACAGTGTAATATACCCATGATATTGCTATATTTTCTGGAGAAGTGATATTATGGTCACATAAAAACATAACAATCATGCCGTTTTCAATATTTTATTCTGAATAATTTAAGGTGAAATTTTTTGGGAATTTTAGGCATATTTTCACCTCAATTTAAGTATGGAGCTATAGGTCCATCACGGACAGTGTGGATGACGTTTATGTTTTCTAACGTACAGTCATTGTTCTGAGAAGACCTCTAGCGATCTTTGCGTCAATAACGTGTGTAGGACCCACGTGATCGGATCACTGACTCAACCCTACGTCTCATAGACCCTGTAAGCCGTCGTATGCGTTGCTGTGGCAGGTTATTGTCATACCAATCATTATTTGATCTCACATACCTTAGAATATATGCCAATGTATACATATACACAAAGAATATATATTAGGGGGTGCTTACCTTAATTCGTTGTGTAGGGGTGCTTAACTTAATTCTTTGTGTATATATATATATATATATATATATATATGTAGGGAGCTGTAATGCCCCTCCCCCTTTGTATATCCTTGCTGCTTTACCAATTACCAAGTATAACCAATTATATGTTTTGTTTTGACTTGCTACTGTACTCTTTTATGATACTGAGTTCTTTCTACTGCATTGAGGATGTGTAATATCCTAATAAGGAGTTCTCTGCCTGTGTGCTCTGGCCTGCGTGGGCACAATCTCTAGTTCCCCTTCCCAGGCCTTGGAGGCAACTCTTATCTCTCTTTGCCTTTCTCCTGACTTTGCCATTATCTTGCAAGTTGACAGTTTTATGAGTGTCCACTCCCCTTTGTACTTTCCCAAGCCAGCTGCTATACAGAAAGTTGTAAACATGTTGCCACATAATGCTGACCATCTCCCTATCAGAGCTAACCCATGACTGGCCTTGGATGAACTTCCTTTAATTAACTGAACAACAGGATGGGACTATGGTGGGGGAACCAATGAGCCCATTTTGTCTCTGTGTCTTGTGAGCTAACTCCACCCCTGATTCTCCTTATATAAAGCAATGTTAATTGAATTATTTCAGAGCATCTTGTTGTACTGTTGGTCATTCTTTGTGAGTTTCAATACAACTTTGCTGTCCTCAAGCTTGTGTACTCGAGTTCCAATAAATATATCCGTTGCTCCTTTCTTCTGAGTCCTCTGAGTCCCAAGTCCTAAGTCTCAATCCGACAACTGGTGGCAGCGGTGGGATCAGTCTGGGCAGTCCGGGACGCGGTCCCAGGCAAGGGAGTGGTGAGAGACCAGCTGGCAATTGATCCGGGTCAGGTGAGCTGTGGTTTTCTTTTGTTTTTTCCTTTTTAGCCCGGGGGTCAGTCCAAATTGTAACCCACTCTCTCTTGCTCGGTCGCCGTACGTTCCGTTCCCTGCTCATACCTGTTCCACGAACCTAAATTTAATTACGGACCGCTTGGGTCCTGGAGCAACTGATTGTTTATGGACTCGTTAGGGTAACGTTACGTAAGGAGAAGTGCCCCACGTTGGGCGCCTGAGGTTAAGGGGTAATAGATCTCTGGGTTGTGAGGGTAAGGATAAGGGCGGCGTCCCGATCCGAGGCCTACCCGGGAGACGTCGGGATTTTAGTTTTAAGTAAGATCAGAACTATTACACGGGCGTAGGACGCCAGGAAAGTGCAGTAAGGGTAGGATAGACGGCTGTGTAGGCGGACGAGCCTCTCAGGAGAGTAGGTAGCGCGGCCGTACCACGCGAGGCGGGCGAACCTCACGGGTACAAGGCTGCGAGCCTCTCAGAGTTAGGTAGTGTAGCTGTGCCGCGAGGCGGGAGATCCTCACGAGTACAAGGCTACGTCGGTAAACTAAGGTTTCTTAGGATGGGTAACAGTATAGGTAATAAGACAGTAAAGGCAGGTGAACCGCTTAGACATACCCCAGCATTTTTTTTATGTTTAAGAGGTATGGCTATGCTGCTGTGAGACCAGGGAAGTCATGGGTTGCATTGACGAAGGATTTAGGAGAACCGTGGCCCGAAGGAGGGTCTTTTGCGCTGGAAAAATTGGACGTGTTGTATGAGACATTAGAAAAGTTCGAACAGGCCACGAAACACTTTCCGCCTGACTATTGGAAAGTCTTTGGCTGGTGGAAGGAAGAAGCGATGAAGCGACACGCAAAGTCGAAACAGGCCAGCTTGGCTGGTGAGGTAACAAAACTCAAGGGTCTGAGGAAACAGGCGAATAAAGAGCAGGATGAAGCGCTTAAGGAAATAGAGAGGCAGGCCAACGCGCGACTGATGCCGCTCGTTGAAAAACCAGACCCCGCGAGAGGGGAGGTAGCGACCAATCTACCCTCCCCAGCCCCAGACCTAAACCCTGTCCCGGGGTTTCAGGCACCACCTATCCTTTCTGCGCCCCCGCTACCACCTCCCTATAACCCCGCTACCATCGCGCCCCAGATACCCCAGAACCACCCGAGCCAGGGAAGGCCGTTTGCACAACTCGGGGCTAACGGAATAGATGACGGGACCGACATCGCAGGGTTCCCGCCACCGATAGGACCGGATGGGTTATACCCCTCACTGGTAGGTTGTAAGGGGAAAAGGACCTCACAAACTACCCCATCGGAATGTCAGGAAATAGAGGAAAGGAAAACATTGTGCCCTGTACAAGTTATCGGAGTTGACGCCCAAGGACAGGGGGTTCGAGAAAGAGTACCATGGAAAGAATCCTCTTTAACTGTAATGAGGGAAAGGATTCAACATTTGCTTATTGAAGATCCACGGCAGATAGTGCCGACCATGTCGAATTGGTTTTTAGCCGGCGAGTGCGACTATCGAGACATAACTCATATGGGAGTATCCGTGCTCCCACCCAAAGTATGGGAAAGGGCTAGATTAAGAGCACACTGGCCGCACGTCGATCCAAGGGCAGCAGGAGCGGCCCAGATAACAGTACCACAATGGGACGCACTGAAGCTCCGGCTGCTGGGTGCCATCGAGCATGCGCTGTTGCCAGCAGGAGGTCCGGATTGGGGAAAAATTGGGGCCATAAAACAAAAGGCAGGAGAACCAATTGGAGAGTACCGAGAAAGGTTGGAAAAGGCCATTGCGCGCTGGGGAGGACTGGGTCCGATGCAGCTGGGAGGGCTACCCCAACCATTGGTAAATCAATATCTAATCGAGGGGCTTCGGCCGGTATTAAAGAAACAGGTACAGACCGTCCTCTTCGGCTGGAAGGGAATGACAACCAACGAATTATGCGACAAACTGGAACAATGCCCGGGCTCCTCCCTAGAGGAGAAGAAGGATATTAAGGAGGAAATATTGCAAATGTTTGTCCAGGAGAAACGGGCTCAATTTAACCAAAATAAAAAAGGGGATCAGAGTCAGAACTACATACACGAACAGTGCCAGAAGTGGGGACCTGTTCGAGGTCCAGAGGAACATAGGAGGAGTTGTTATCCTTTTTTCTATAAGGGCCAATTCCCCAACGGAGAGTGGATCCACAGCGAAAATGAAAACTGCGACGGTTGTACTGAGGAAGATTTTGGACTAATTAATATGAACGAGGTGAAACAACAATGGACAATACCTCCCCCTCTTCCCCTTCCTCCTCAAAACCCTCAAACTTGGAACGTGCAAGGGCCCCCTCCCCAAAATTGGTATCCACCCAGACCCCTTCTCCAAAACCCCGGACCACCCCCCAATAGTGGGATGTAGAACGGACCAAGGGGGAACTGGGCCCCGCCTCGGGGTCCGCCGCAGTGGCAACCAGTGAACCAGTCACTTTGGGGGCCGCCAGAACGCAGACAGGGCGGAAGGGGAGCTGTAGAGGGACGACCTATGCCCTCCGCACCACCGGTTCCGCAGGAACCGTGCCATTATTGCAAGCAGATGGGACACTGGATACGTGATTGCCCAAAGGCTCGTAAGGGGTTTCAGCCCCAATACAATAGAGGGGCCTATTGACGGGACGCTGGCGAGTCGCCCAAGGAGTGTCCTCTCTTGACCATGACACCGGCAGAGGAACCAACCATGATGTTGGACGTGGAGGGAAGACAATTAGAATTTCTCGTAGATACGGGCGCGACTCGCAGCACAATTAACAAGGGGCAATTGCCCTCTTTGCGCCCTACGGCCAGGAACGTTCAAATACTGGGTGTTTCGGGTTTACCCCAAGCGCTTCCTATTTCGGAGGAAGTGCGAGTAACATGCGGCCCGCTGGAGGCTAAACATGCTTTCTTGATGACCACTACCGCCCCGACGAATTTGCTGGGACGGGATTTATTGTGCCGTTTGGGCTGTCAAATCTCATGTACCGAGGAGGGAGTTTTCGTAGACGTCGCGGAGTCTAAACGCGACTTGTTGATGACGGCACTGGCTCGTCCCGGCCCCACCGCGTATTGGTGGCGCTTGGATCCAGGGGCTTTGTCTGCTTGGACATATATCATAGATAATGTGTGTTTGGACAGTTCAGTGCTGCGAGATTGGATGCAACTGCACCAAATTTCGATAAAGGACTTAAAGGATAATCCACCCCATTGCACTGCGTACTATGATGCAACGGGTGAGGACGAGAACTACCGGGAAAGGGTTAAGGAAAAGCTGGGCAAATGGATGCCTCTACACTTGTCACGGGTATGGATCGGGCGTGAGGGAATAGGAATTGAGGTAGTCCTAACCCCGAGTCAGCATGCGCTGACCCAATACCCCGAAGGAGCGGTCGCCCATGTTACCCTCACTACTGCCAAAGGGTGGCCGCCGGAAAGTGTAGGTTGGATGGTAGGGAGGTTACGAGAAGTTCCCTTACATGGTTATCGGTGTAAGAGGGGCCGCTGGACTTTGAAACAGCTCGAAAACGGTGAAGGGTTCTCAATTGACATTAAGGCAGAACGGAGGGACGGAAAGTTCGAAGAGGCAGAGTTGCCCCCCAAAGGCACCTATGCCATGAGGGCAGTGCTGACGGACCCGGGTGAGTCGGATTACCTCCTAGCGGAGGTGCCAGACAATTTATGGCCCAAAAGCGACGGTGAGGTTGGACGGATGCGAGACGCCAAACCTCTAGTGATAGCAGTGCAGCCGGGGATGCGCTTGCCAAACGTAAAACAGTATAAGCTACGACCTGAGGCCGACGTAGGCATAGCACCAGTGATTCAATCCCTAGTGGAACAGAAGATTATCGTAGAAACTAACAGCCCATGTAATACACCAATTTTGCCAGTTAAAAAGCCGTCAAAGGACAAATGGAGATTTGTACAGGATTTAAGGGAGGTGAACAAGGTGATACAGGGCATACACCCACTAGTTCCAAACGGAGAAACCCTCATGATGTCAATTCCGCCGGACGCAACATACTTCACGGTCATCGACCTTTGTTCTGCGTTTTTCTCTGTGCCCATCGCGCCTGAGTCACAATACTTGTTCGCTTTCACCCATAGGGGGCGCCAGTATACTTGGACAGTACTACCTCAGGGGTTTTCAGATAGCCCCACTCTGTTTTCCCGGGCGCTGCACCGCGACCTGGCGGATGTGGAATTGAAGGGAGGGTCAGTGTTGCTGCAATACGTTGACGATTTGTTGATTTGCTCCCCTTCAAAGGAGGCGTGCGAAATGGATTCTTTGGCCCTATTAAAGGCCTTGGCGGCCAAAGGCCACAAAGTAGGCAGACCAAAACTTCAGTTTGTGCGGCAGGTTGTAACTTACTTGGGACACGCCATTTCGCACGGAAAACGAGAATTGGATGCTGGACGAGTGACCGCTATCATGGAGCTGCCTCGCCCTCGCTCGCAACGGCAAATGCTGCGCTTCCTAGGTATGACGGGATATTGCCGCACTTGGATACTTGATTTTGCGCTGCTGGCTAAGCCACTGTACGAGGCGACCAAATCAAATGCCCCGGACCTATTGATATGGACGGATGAATTGAGGCGATGTTTTGACGGGCTGAAACAGGCGCTGGTTACGGCACCGTCATTAGGACTCCCGGATTATGCGAAACCATTTACCCTTTACACTCACGCCGTGGGAGGTTTCGCCCAGTCAGTTTTGACACAGACCCATGGGGATAAGGAGCGGCCGGTGGCCTACTTTAGTAAAAAGTTAGACCCGGTCGAACAAGGGTTTCCGGTGTGCTTGCAAGCCGTGGCAGCGGCCAGGTACGCAGTAGAAAGAACAGCGGACATTGTTATGGGACACCCAGTAACGCTACGGGTACCACATTGCGTCACTTCGCTGCTGTTACAGCGAAGCACACAGCATTTGTCTAACACTAGATTAATGCAATACGAATCCACACTGATCACTGCAGCCAACATCACGATCGAACGTTGCACGACGCTCAACCCAGCCTCACTGATGCCCACTCCTGAGGAGGGCGAACCTCATGTGTGCACCGACGTTGTGCAGCTAGTCTCCACGGTGCGATCGGATTTAAAGGACAATCCCTTAGAATATCCCGACTGTACATATTATGTCGATGGATCAGCTAGGCGCGCATGGGACGGGTCCCTGTTGTCCGGGTACGCCGTGTGCTCGGATAGCGAAACGGTAGAGAGCGGGCGTCTTCCACCTACATTTTCCGCACAGCAGGCGGAGCTGTGCGCCTTGACCAGAGCGTGCAGCTTGGCGGAAGGCCTTGCCGTCAACATTTACACAGATTCGGCCTACGCTCACGGCGTAGTCCACGATAAAGGAGCCATCTGGAAGATGAGAGGTTTTCTCACATCTGCCGGTTCAGTGATAAAGAACGGCGCGCTGGTAGAAGGGCTCCTCCGAAGCATTTTACTTCCCCGCGCTATCGCGGTAATTAAGTGTCGTGGCCACCAAAGGGCGGACACTGACGTTGCCCGGGGCAACGCAAGGGCGGACGAGGCGGCAGGAAAGGCCGCCAACCAACAGATAGAACGCAACATGCCGATGGTGACACGAGCACAGAAGACAGCCGCACAGATTGCTGACATACCGACTGCGGGACCACCCGCCACACCAACTAAGGACGATATCATAAATTTGCAAAATGCTGCACCGACGGCCGAACACGAGGTCTGGCTCAAACGAGGAGCGATACGCCCTGGGCCAGGGGAAATGTGGACCCTTGATGAAAAACCTATAGCACCCCAGGCTTTACTGCCTTGGCTGGCACGCATGGCTCATCAGAATGGTCATGTGTGCCAGAGGGGGGTGATGGGACAGATAGACTACACTTGGGCAGCGCCAGGACTGTCACGGATTGTATCCGAAGTGTGCCGATCGTGTGTGGTCTGCCAGCAACACAATAGAGGGGCGCCACCGAGACATGCACATGATGGGGGACGACCCCCGCCTAGTGGGCCGTTCGCAACTATCGAGTTCGATTTTACAGAATTGGAACCAAGCATGTCGTTTCGCTATGTGTTGGTAATCGTAGATACGTTCACCAAATGGGTCGAAGCATACCCATGCGTCAAATCCGATGCTCCGACAGTAGTGAAGCGCCTTGTGCGGGATTTTATGTGCAGATTTGGCATTCCCCAGATAATTTCGTCAGATCAAGGAGGCCATTTCACGGCGCAGGTGGTTAAGGGCATCCTGAAGGCGCTGGGCGTTAAACAATCCTTCCATTGCGTCTACCACCCACAGTCCTCAGGACTTGTGGAACGAACGAACAAGACTTTAAAGAATAAACTAGCGAAACTTTGCGCAGACACAGGCTTGAGGTGGCCAGAGGCTCTTCCGCTTGCATTGATGAGCATTCGTTCCACCCCGGGTCGCACTACGGGCCTTTCCCCCCACGAAATATTAATGGGACGACCTATGAGCTTGCCCGTTTCAGCACCAACAGACATGTCCACCCTTGCTTTGCCAGTAATGGATGACATGCTTTTGAGATTTTGCATAGGCTTGTCGAATGTGGCACGCAGCATCCATGCTCGAGTACGAGAGGCGCTGCCTGAACCAATAGGCCACGCCATCCACAACTTCCAGGCCGGCGACTGGGTGCTTGTAAAGCACTTCACCCGCAAGGCTGCTTTGGAGCCACGGTGGAAGGGACCATTCCAGGTGCTACTAGTCACACCGACGGCAGTCTTCTGCGAGGGTAAACCTTCGTGGATCCACGCCACCCATTGTAAGTTGTCCATTCCCGCACCACAAGTCACACAAGACACCGCACCCCTCACTGCTGAAGACACCGCACCTCACACTGCCGAAGACAATGCATCGTCTAGGGCACCACAGTCTCCTAAGGGCGGCGATGACGGTCATGATGATGGGAATTCTGGGCAGCTGCCTAACAAACCCCGCCAAGGATAGGCTTCTGCAGTTTAACCCACTGAGAGAGGATCTCCCCAAATACCCAGGACACGACAACTACACGTTATTTAAACTTTACTCCGTCAAATACATAACGGCTCCCCGGGGACAGGGGATAGTAGTACATTGCTGTGAGTTGGAGACACATTTCAAGTGGTTATCTGTAAGATGGATGGAAGCCATGGTGGTACACAATGGGACACCACAGGCACGCATGACAACCCCACGCATAGTCTTAACTAAGGTTAGAAAGGTGAAAAATGGAAGGTTTACTGGGACCGTGAATAGTCACGCCGCCGCAGGATATCAATGGGGCACGGGCATCGACAATACTACTCTCCTACTGTCGCATGCCCTCGTCGGCCCACACACCACGATAATACTTGAATGTGGAATATGGCCCCCGCGCACGCTGATTAGAAGGAACAAAAAGAGGGGAGAGACCCAACACCAATTCCGGCCTAGTTGTGCCGCCTACGTTATTAAACCCCCTCCTGCCCAGGAAGTAAGAAGGAAGCCAGAGGAGAACACATACTGGAAGGTCGCACGGCATATGGCCACAGTACAGAATAGGACACAGTGTTGGATGTGTATGCACCTTCCCCGCACCAGCACAGCAGGCATACCAATGGTAGTGTTACCCCTATCACTCAATGATTTGTGCTCGAAGCCACTAGATACCAAATGCATTAGTACAACTCTGACAAGCCAAGGTTCTGATGAAACCGCGTGTAAACGAGTTTTCCAGTACTCCCCTCCCATCCTGTCCCGACACTTTGAGGAACGTCCGGCGCCGGTTTGGGTCAAGCCGGCATGGGGGGCCCTCTGCTTAGAAGGAAAGGGCCAAGTAATGGTAGGCAAATCCGTGTGTAGAGATACCCTTCCCGCGGACCCGAGAAAAGGGAAACACACGCTGCTAGTGAACGTTACAAGCTCGCCCTTGCATAACCTCACACACCTCCAGTTGGCATGGAAAGGGGAAAACGGGACAAACACTATCCCAGGCCTTCTCACTTGCATGACCACCCATTTAGTGGCTCCGCACGGGACCATGTTTGTATGCGGGAATAAAGCTTACCCGTATTTACCTGATAATTGGGGAGGAATTTGCTATTTAGGATCAGTTTTCCCAGAGATGGAAATGCGACAGCACTTGCATAATACCACCGCACTCATAAGGACACAACGAAGCACCTATTGGCACGACGACGACACCACTACTTTACACGGCGCTGATTGGGAGAAAGCCGTTAGCTTCTTCTTCCCATGGGCTGGGACGGTCATGAACAGTTACCGCATTGACAAAATTGCGTTAATCTTAGAAAGGGTGGCCAACGACACCGCTACAGCACACGACGAAATGTTGGACACGGTTGTCCACCTGCGTACAATGGTTATGCAAAATAGGGTTGCGTTAGATATGCTACTGGCAGAACGAGGAGGGGTATGTGGGATAATTAAGGGTAAATGTTGTACTTTTATTCCTGACCCTTCACAAGGGGTCAGTGCTGCTATTATAAGGTTAAGAGAAAGTGCTCACATATTGACAAGGGATCGCATGGATCGGGAAGCCTCCCACCAGTGGCTTACCGACTGGTTTAAAGGATGGACAGGGACGATAGTAAAGTGGATATTGACCGCCTTGGCAATAGTCCTTGGACTAGTGGTTTGTTGTGTACTAATCAAGGCTTTAGTCCTTGCGTGTGCGAGAAAGTTTACCACAGGATGGACACTCAAGACGACACCGGAAAAGGCCATGGTGATGATCGACCAGCGGATCGCGGGTCCGGATGACACACCAGCTGTCAACTCAACTGCCAATCGCGGATCCTGGAACGACGACCTGAACGAGTCCCTGGGCCGCGACAATGAGATCTCCGCTTCCGAAGATTGTTCTTCCATTGTTGATATTACCGATAATGATGTCGAGTACACTTATGCGGACCTCGAAGCATTTCAGGCTACCAGAAGGCCGTTTAAACTGGGCCCCGACACGTCGGAAGAAGAAATCGACGATTTCCTGAAGGATTCCTCTCGTTTCTTCACGATATGCCATGCCGTGGCTATGACTATGGGCCGTCCACGCCGCAGGCCTACGCCACCTGAGAATAATGTTACTGATGATGTTACCAATGATGATGTGGGCCACTTGCGAGGGTCCCCGGCTGATGTTTATGTTTCAATGCAGGCTCTGCCTCTCCATGTTTCACGAGCTCACCTTTATGTCTCACAAGCCCACAGTGAGTCAAACGCCACTGACCCAGTTCGGGATTTGGACCCAGCTGTGAACCCAAGCCCGGATGGAGAGGAACTCGATCGTGAAAATACTCTGAGTTCCGAGTCTGATTGTTTCGGAGATTCGCCCTTGAATAACAGCGAAGCAAGCAGCATCGCCTCGGACGATCTCGACTTTGACCCAAAGGAAGTTTCTCTCCCACCTTTGGATCGTTATGCTTTATTTCATGGCCATAGGTTTGAGCCACCTGATACTGACGATGTTGTGTCTTCCCCAGATCACCAGCACGTAAGAGACCTCATGAACATGAATATCGATTGAGCGCTGAAGATCTACAAGGATTTCACTTGGGGAAGCCTGGGCGAGCTCCAGTTGGGGAGGAGTCCGGCTGCACCTCTGTGGACCAAGGGTGGGTCGGAGATCTTCCTGGGTGTGGACCCCGGTGGAACCAGAGGTCTTCGTTGTGGATTTGGCGCGCTATTCGATCTTCATGTCTCTACGGTCTCACCTCATACACCCATCTACACCCGACTTACATCATACATCCACTTACACCCACTTGCACCCACACACCCGCGGATCAGCCTGCTGGGTTCGTTGTGCGGTACTGGGTACGGGACATGCTCACTGGGCTGCATTCGTGTGGTACGTTACGTTTAGTTACACTCTCTCTCTCTCCCACCTCTTTTGGTGGATTTTGTGTGCCATTTGATCACTCTGCTTTTACGGCCTTACATTGCATACTCACATACAGACGCGAATCATCCTACTGAGTTTGTGTGGTGCTTTGGTACGGGACATTCTTACGGGGCTGCCTTCGCGTGATATGTTGAATGATTTTTCTGTTTTGTTTGAAATAAAGGCCTTTGATTGGCTCGTAGATAACTTTGTATCTTAGATCCAAAAGGGCGGTATGTAGGGAGCTGTAATGCCCCTCCCCCTTTGTATATCCTTGCTGCTTTACCAATTACCAAGTATAACCAATTATATGTTTTGTTTTGACTTGCTACTGTACTCTTTTATGATACTGAGTTCTTTCTACTGCATTGAGGATGTGTAATATCCTAATAAGGAGTTCTCTGCCTGTGTGCTCTGGCCTGCGTGGGCACAATCTCTAGTTCCCCTTCCCAGGCCTTGGAGGCAACTCTTATCTCTCTTTGCCTTTCTCCTGACTTTGCCATTATCTTGCAAGTTGACAGTTTTATGAGTGTCCACTCCCCTTTGTACTTTCCCAAGCCAGCTGCTATACAGAAAGTTGTAAACATGTTGCCACATAATGCTGACCATCTCCCTGTCAGAGCTAACCCATGACTGGCCTTGGATGAACTTCCTTTAATTAACTGAACAACAGGATGGGACTATGGTGGGGGAACCAATGAGCCCATTTTGTCTCTGTGTCTTGTGAGCTAACTCCACCCCTGATTCTCCTTATATAAAGCAATGTTAATTGAATTATTTCAGAGCATCTTGTTGTACTGTTGGTCATTCTTTGTGAGTTTCAATACAACTTTGCTGTCCTCAAGCTTGTGTACTCGAGTTCCAATAAATATATCCGTTGCTCCTTTCTTCTGAGTCCTCTGAGTCCCAAGTCCTAAGTCTCAATCCGACATATATATATATATATATATATATATATATATATATATATATATATATATATATATATATATATATATATATATATATATATATATATATATATATATATATATATAGTATATCTATATATCTATATATATATATACATATATATATATATATACATATATATATATATATATATACATATATATATATACATACATACATACATACATACATACATACATACATACATACATACATACATACATACATACATACATATATATATATATATATATATATATATATATATATATATATATATATATATATATATATATATATATATATATATTGTTACGGGATTCGTCACTTCCGCTGTTGTGGTTTTCCTCCACTTGAAAGATTTCTGATTCTATGCACTATTATTGTCTTCCAAAGGTTTATTGTTTATGAACAGTTATTAAAAGTTAAAAAGGTTACCTTAAAATTATACAGGAACCCGAACCGGAAGACAAGGAGGTGAAGAGGAGGAGGTGGTGAGAAAAGTCGGAGAAGAAGCTGGTTGCTTTGCGTTCTGGATCGAACGTTGTCGAGCAAGAGACACGCGTGAACTTTGGGTTTCCTGGAAAGGGATTCCGCGATAGAGTTGTTATCGCTGTGACTGATCAAACCTGCGTGTCAGGTTGGCGTTGGATTTGGAGGAACCATCGTCATGTGATTACGTCTCAAGTACGAGCCGTCCGCCATTTTGACTCGTGCGCTTTGCGCGTCGAGCAAACTTTCCTTGCTTCGTCAACCGTTTCCACCGCGTTCAGACGTATCTGTGGTGTGTGTGTGCACCGAGGCTTCTGACGATTACTTTGCGGCTCGCCGACCGTGAACAGTGAAAGTTCGTACCTGGAGGGGGCCTTTGGATTTCCCAGTCGCCGTGAGTGCGCTTTTGTGCCACTTTAACCACGTGACCCTTTTCTCCGCTTTGGGCCGCGTGCGCCTTGGTGCCGTTTTGGGCGGCGGGTCTGTGCCTGCCCTCGGAACGAGATTCTGGTTTCGAGTCAACATCGTTCCGTTGATCACTAGAGGGGACCAACTCTGAGCTCGAAGACGGGAATATAGGGACATTGGGGAAGGTTCTTTCCACTCACTTGGAACACTGAGTTACCTTATGCATGCTAGCTGATGGAATAGAGAGTGCACTCTTAAGAGTGCACTTGTTTTTTTTCGAAGCTGTTCCACGATCTTCACGCACGCTCGAAGTTAAGTAATTGTCACATTTGTATTTTTGTCGAAACTGTATTTATCTTACGTGTGTGTACCTTTTGCGTGTCCCTCGGAAGATTATATTATCGGTGTTAATCTTTCATACCTGTAAAAAATAGTCGAGTATTTCGCGCCACGCGGCCTAGTTGTTGAAGCTTCCGACCTTGAGGCCTGGTTCTCTCCGGGCACCCAAAGCGGTTATTTTTTCATTCGTGTGTTTGTCAAATTTCAACTCGTTATTTTATCGTCCATGCGTTATTGTTTGTTTATAGTTACTTTTGGTTTGAATTTCCTGTAACTCGTAATTAATTAATCGTGTTCTGCTCCGCGTGTGCGGCATTGTACCCCCATCGGTGTTTGTTTACTTAACTCCCCTACATCGTGTTTTGCTTGGCTGTTAGTTTTTCCCTTCTACCCCGAACATAATACTCTTTCTCTAACGTTTTAAATACGTTTATTTAAAATACCCCCACCCCCAAAAAACATAAAACAAAAAAAATAACCAAAAACATTTATTTTCCTTTCTCCACGTGTGCTGTTTGTCTCATCCTGTACTTTCTGTCCAGGTGTGCTGTTCGCCCCGCCCCCATTATCTCCTTGCCATCCTCCTTTTGCCCTGTCCACGTGACTCATGGTGGTCCCTCTCGGCTCTCCCCCCGTTGGTACTTTGTGCATATAAGATTGTTTACGGTTCTGTTTTAATATTATTTAAATATGTATAAACTTTCCCCTTCAGTGTTTTATTCAGTGGTATATTACAACACGCTGTTTTTCTTCCTATTTAAAAGGCTTTTTTCAAATTCCTCTCCATCTCATTCCACGTCAAAAAAAAGAAATTCAATCTCTTATACGTCTCCCTCACTACATGGTCTAAATTCACATTCATTCCACCCCTTCTCCATCGTTCTGAATCGGATTGCTAACTTGAAAATCACAACAAACCCAATTTGTTATCAATGTTCGTCTTTCATTAATCATCCACTTTCGAAACTCCCCCCTTGCACCTACACTCATAAACTCCCCCCTTGCACCTACACTCCTAAACTCCCCCCTTGCCCCTCCACTCCTAAACTCCCCCCTTGCCCCTCCACTCCTGAACTCCCCCCTTGCCCTTCCCCTCCTAAACTCCCCCCTTGCCCCTCCCCTCCAAATCCCCCGCTTGCCCCTACACTCCTAAACTCCCCCCTTGCCCCTCCACTCCTAAACTCCCCCTTGCCCCTCCCCCCCTCACTCCTCCCCTTCAAAACTCCCCCCCAACCCCTCCCATTCAAATCTCCCCCCATACCATTCTTCTCCAATTCTCCCGCCTCCCCCCTCCTCCTCAAAGCTGCCTCCTCCCCACTTCGTCTCCCTTCTATCTCATACCTCCACCCCCCCCAACCTTCTACTTTTCTCTGCCACCCCTCAAACAACCCCTCACTGTGCCTCATCCCTTCACCATCAAACCTTTCATCCTCCTCATCCTTCCCTTTCTTGGAACTCTTCTGTAATCTCTGACACACTATCAACTGCTCTTCCTACCTCCCCCTCTCATCCTTCATCTTACCCTACTCCTCCCCTCCCCTGTCCTGTACCCGATGCTCCCCCTCTCTCTTCATTAACTGTATGGACCTCAAACATCCGGGGCCTTCGCTCAAACCTGACTGATCTCTCCATACAGGTTGCTTCTGACAATCCAGACTTGATCTGCTTAACAGAGACTTTCCTCCTTCAAGATGTCTCTGATTCCTTAATATCTCTTCCTGGTTACTCCCTCCTCCGGTATGATAGACCTGAGCCTCGTCCTGGTGGTGGGGTGACTATCTTTATCAAAAACTCTCTTCCTCACTCTCCTTGCACTGCCCTCTCTCCTCCTCACCCCCAGGAGTACCTCTGGCTACGGCTTCCTCTCCGCTCCCACCTTTTGTTCATATGTGTTCTGTACCGTCCTCCAAACAGTTATGACTCCATTTACATTTCACTGTCTGACAACATGGACCAACTTCTATCCACTCATCCCAACTCTCTCTTCCTCATATGTGGTGACTTCAACTGTCATCATGCCAGCTGGTTGGGTGTGGGTTCCTCTCTCACCAGTCATGGCACCTCAGCAAAGGACTTCTGTGACTCACTGGGATTGACACTATCTGTCAATTTCCCGACCCGGATCTCAGCCAATGGAGTATCTTCTCTTCTAGACTTGGTTATGACAAACTTCCCTGCTAATGTCTGCTGCTCTTCATCTGCTCCAATCGGTTCTTCTGATCATGTGCTTGTCAAAGTGGACATCTCTCTGGCCATTCTCAGAGAGCCTCCTCAGCGTCGACGAGTCTGGCATTTCACTCAGGCCAACTGGGACGGTCTTCAAGCAGCCATCAATCATCTGGATTGGTCTCCCATCTCCACTGCCTCTGACATCAATTCTTCCTGGGAATTCTTCCAAAGCAAACTGCTCTCTCTCATGCACAGATTTATCCCATCTCGTCTTCAGTTGTCTTACCCTTCCTCCCGTCCATGGTAC
This sequence comes from Myxine glutinosa, assembly GCF_964187855.1. Taxonomy (NCBI): domain Eukaryota; kingdom Metazoa; phylum Chordata; class Myxini; order Myxiniformes; family Myxinidae; genus Myxine; species Myxine glutinosa. Next base: position 32,814,617 of record NC_136263.1, read on the forward strand.
ACTGAATCTTGTGGTGAGGCAGTTGCCCTGAAACAACTTGCCTTTGCCTCTTCGAAGGCTAATCCAACTGAAGGCAATCTCAGTTCCTTCCACCAAGCTCGGAACAAGTGTGTGTCTACCCTCAGGAGTGCCAGGAAGCACTATCTCTCCACACTCAAGAATGAACTCTCAAACCTGTCTCCTTCCTCCAAATCCTGGTGGCGTCTTGTCAAATCCGTTTCTGGTGTTTGTTCCCCCTCCATCCCCTCCCTTACCTCAAATGGCCACACAGTTGACATCGCACGTGACAAAGCCGAATGCCTTAACTCTGTGTTTGCCTCAAAATCTTGTGTCCCAAACCCATCTCTCTCTGTTCCCACCTTTCCCAGTCGAACCCAACTGCTCCTGGACTCTGTGTCCTTCTCTCCTGACAAGGTGGAGGAGTTTTTGTCTAACCTCGACTCTGATTCTGCAACTGGACCAGACGGCATCAGCCCACGGGTCCTAAAATCCTGCTCTGCCGCTCTATCTCACCCTCTCTCTGTTCTTTTCACCCTCTCTTTTGCTCAAGGTCATCTGCCAGCATCCTGGAAATCAGCAAACATTACCGCTTTACACAAAAAGGTGCAAAAACAGATCCTTGCAACTACAGACCAATCAGCCTGCTCCCAATTATCAGCAAAGTCATGGAATCCATCATTGCTTCGGATATGAAATCTTTCCTCTTCTCCAATGGCTTGATCTCTGATCATCAATTTGGTTTCAGACCAGGTCACTCTACTCTGGACATGCTGCTTCTGCTGTCTCAACAATGGATGGAGGTCCTCAATGCCAAACAGGAAATCAGAGCTGTCTCCCATGACATATCACGTGCCTTCGATACGGTCTGGCACCCAGCTCTGCTCACCAAACTCTCCTCCTATGGTATCCATGGAAATCTTTATGCATGGCTTGCTGACTTCCTCTCTGGTCGTAGTCAACGTGTGGCCCTGAATGGATTTCTCTCATCTCCCCTTCCTGTTCAGGCTGGAGTTCCCCAAGGCAGTGTTCTGGGCCCTGTGCTTTTTCTGGTCTTTATCAATGATCTCTCCGACTCTCTGGAAAATCCTCTCTATCTCTTTGCTGATGACTCCACTCTCTGCTGCTCCATTCTTCTTCCCTCAGATCGGCAGTCTGCAGCCTCCTCACTCTCTGAAGACTTGGACAAAATCACAGACTGGTCAAACAAGTGGAACATGTCTTTCAATCCTGACAAATCTCACACTCTTACTATGTCTCCGAAAAGATCGACTGGACAGCCCTCCCATATACTTTCTCAACAATCCTCTCCAAGAAGTTCTGTCGCTCAAGCTTTTGGGTCTTACTATCTGCCATGATCTTTTTTGGGAAAACCACATTTCCAAGCTGGCCTCCAAAGCCAGTCGCCGACTGGGCATCCTCCGTCGTGCGAAGTCCTTCCTCGGTACACCTGAGCTCCTCACCACATACAAGACTTTCATCCGCAGCTCAATGGAATACTGTTCTCCTCTATGGGCCGGTGCTCCTGCCTCACACCTAGCTCGGCTTCACGCTGTTGAAACCAAAGCTTTCAGAATTATTGGAATCTCCCGCGATGAAGCTATCTCTGAGGGCCTTTCACTCACTCACCGCAGGCAGGTAGGTGGTCTTTCTGTCTTCTACCGACTCCTCTCCGGCCTTGCACCCCCAGCTCTCTCTGTGCTCTTTCCCCCAAATATTCCTACAGGTCGCACAAGATCTGCCAGCAACCCTCTGATGGTTAAACTGCCGAAATCTCGGCTCTCTGCTCACCTTCACTCTTTCATTCCTCTTTTCTCCCGCCTCTGGAACAAACTCCCTCACTCCCTTCAATCCCACTCGTCCCTCCAGGTCTTTAAAACAGCTGTTCACCACCATCTCTTATCTTCCCCCATCCAAAACCTTGATCTTTTCTACCCCCGCTAATTCACCCCAGATCCACCTTGTTTGAAATTCCAACTTCTTTCCTGGAAGTCCTGGCAGTGTCCATATGTTTTATACCTCTCCCACCGCCCCCCCCCCCCTTCCCATGCCCCACTCCCCCCAAAGCCCTCTCCCTCTCACAGATCTCTCGATGTCTCCATGTCTCTCGGTCCCTGCTCTCAAATGTTGTGTTCGTGTCCTTCCCCCTCTCTCCCCATCTTGTCTACTGCTCCTGATGTTATATGTTTTATGTGTCGGTTTGTCTTTCTGTGTGATTAATGTTCGCTCTTTCACGAGCCTCGATCTTGTATACAAAAAAAAAAAAAAAATTTGTTTTTGTCATTTGTGGTAATGTTATTCCTGTGTGATTTATAATATATTATTGGTTTGTTCATAACCATTGGTGTGGTTTCCTTATTGATTTCGATACGGAATAATATATTTTCTGCCGTGGCCCCTCCTGGGGTTTCGGAGGTATACCGAGACCAGGAGGGCGGGGAGGAACACGTAACAATATATATATATATACATATATATTGTTGCGGTTTTAGAACCCTCACTTGTGTAAATACTTGTAAATAATTTCTCATCGTTAAAAGGTCAAAGGTAGCACCCATAGTTAGTCCATATGCAACACGTAGGTCACCTGAGAAATCCCAGTTATTTCATTATTATGTATTTCAGACAAGGCCGTGTTCCCAATAGTTGAATCTGCGTTGCATCAATTAAATAAGAATAGGTCCCCAATCCATTCCGGCCATTTTTCCAACCTCTCTCTCTCCCAATTCTGTTACGCGCCTTGGTTAGCGTGCGCACAGGCGCCGCCATTAACCATGCGGTCAAGCTCGAGGAAGAAGGGGGGCGGAGCGCCAAGGACAAGGTGTGGCCCTGTCAACCAGCCATCAAAGGCGGAGCCAGTAAGCCCTTTCCAGCCAACCAGGGCTGAGGTGAGCTCGCTGGCGGGCGTGGTTTCCAAGCGTGCGTATTGATCTGAAAGCGCGTTATATAAGCGCGAGCGCAAAGCCCTTTCAAAGGACTTATCCAGCGGTGCTCATAAGAACGAACTCCTTTTACGGACTGCGCTGGTGTTGGTAATTAGGTATTTGGGACCCAAATTGACCAATCACCCTACCCAAGACCGACCGGGAGGAGCGTTGTAGCTTATAGGACTCGGGACGGCCAGCTTAAAAGGACCAGGGGATTAACCCCCCCTTGATAAGGGGAGAGCCGACCCCCGAATCCGTAACAATATATACACACATAGCTATATAAATACAAATATATATACATATACACATGTGTATGTATATATATATATATATATATATATATATATATATATATATATATATATATATATATATATATAAATACAAATATATATACATATACACATGTGTATGTATATATATATATATATCTATATAATTATATATATCTATATAATTATATATATCTATATATATATATATATATATATATATATCTATATATATATATATATATATATATATATATATACATACACATGTGTATATGTATATATATTTGTATTTATATAGCTATGTGTGTATATATTGTTACGGATTCGGGGGTGTATACTGTATATATATATATATATATATATCTATCTATCTATCTATCTATCTATCTATATATATATATATATATATATAGAATCTATCTATATATATCTATCTATCTGGAACTCACTACCTCACACCATCAGAGACTCCTCCTCACTCACCACATTCAAAACATCACTAAAGACCCACCTGTTCAACACTGCATTCAACATTCAACCCACAGCATTTAACCCCTGACTATCTCTTCTCCTTCTCCCTCCTTTTGCTTTAAATATTTCCCTATTGATTCTTGTCTTTTTGCAATTGTTGTTTTCATGTATTGTTATGCATTATGTTTGCCACTCTGTCAAAGCGCCTTTGGGCTTCTGGAAAAGCGCTATACAAAATAAATGAATTATATATATATATATATATATATATATATATATATATATATATATACAGTGGAACCTTGACTTACGAGTTTAATTCGTTCTGTGACCGAGCTCGTAACTCAATTTGCTCGTTTCTCAAATCAAATTTCCCCATTAAAATGCATTGAAATGCTATTAATCCGTTCCAGCCCGCCAAAAACCACACCAATTTTTTTTTAAATATGCAGTATATATAAAAATATCTCGCGCTTTATATTTCACCTGTATGCATCATACAAGTTGGCAGGATGGCCTGGACTGGAGGTACGCACACTTGACTCTAAACTGTCCAGCCTGGGTTTGAATCCCGACCCAGCTATAACCTGTCATGTCGGTGTTTCACAGGCAGGGTGATTCATCAATGTGTGTACCGCTAAACTGGGCGCCCCGTTTGCGTCCCATTAGTTGTTGGATGTTAAGGATCTCACCGTGTCTTCCACAAAGAGAAGGCGAGCTATCGCCGGCACTCTGAACAAGTTGTGGCCTGGCATGCTCTTCTCCTCTGCCGTTATATACGTCCTCCTCGGCATCTTTTTCCAGAAGAGCCCTGTCTCGTCACAGTTGAAGATTTGCTGGGGGATGTATCGTTCGGCTTCTATCAGTTCGGCAAAAGTTATAATAAAATCTTCAGCTGCCTTCACATCTGCCTCGCCAAGTCGACAACACGCACACCTCGCTCATGTTGTTCGACGATTGCGTGTTTTATAGCCAAGCACATCATCCTCTTCTTCTTCTCAGCACTGCCCTTGGCACTCAATTTCTTAGGACCCATTGTTAAAACTAAGAAATTTTCCAAAATAACCAAAATGCGAAAACACAACAGCAGCGATATACGGCAGAGATACTGTACTTGCACGGCAAGATAACCACGTGACCGGAACCCACCTGGTGGCGGCTGGCGTAAGCTCCAAAATAACCAACATGCAAAAACACAACAGCAGCGATATACGGCAGAGATACTGTACTTGCACGGCAAGATAACCACGTGACCGGAACCCACCTGGTGGCGGCTGGCGTAAGCTCCAAAATAACCAACATGCGAAAACACAACAGCAGCGATATACGGCAGAGATACTGTACTTGCACGGCAAGATAACCACGTGACCGGAACCCACCTGGTGGCGGCTGGCGTAAGCTCCAAAATAACCAACATGCGAAAACACAACAGCAGCGATATACGGGAGAGATACTGTACTTGCACGGCAAGATAACCACGTGACCGGAACCCACCTGGTGGCGGGTGGCGTAAGCTCGTAACTCGGATCTCGGCTCGCATCTCAAAGCAATAAACCGCCCGAGCGACGGCTCGTATCTCGAAAACTCGTAAGTTGGTGCACTCGTAAGTCAAGGTTCCACTGTATATATATATATATATATATATATATATATATATATATATATATATATATATATTATATATAGAGTATATATATATAGAGTATATATATATACAGTATATATATATATATATATATATATATATATATATATACAGTATATATATATACAGTATATATATATACAGTATATATATATAATATATATATATATATATATATATATATATATATATATATATATATATATATATATATATATATATATATATATATATATATATATATATATATATATATATATATATATATATATACAGTATATCTACAGTATATATATCTATATATATATATATATATATACACATACAGACTTAGCATTTAATATGGAATATTTTTTTTTTCTTGACTTGGGTTTACTTTCTTAACTCAGTATATCAATCTGGTGAGTTTCTTTTACACTTTGGTGATTTATTTGTTAAAAGAACCATGTCACTGATTGTCTGTCGCAGCAAGAAGTCAACAACAGGATTATATCACAGGTGGTGTGGCAAAATGTACGGACAGGTGCATTTGATGATTGGCTTCACCGTCGGGTATACAAGGATTGTTGCGTTCTGTATTAGTGGAAAACAACTGCTGCACGTCTCCAAAGGTTATTGCTGCTTCCTCTGGAGATGGTCCGTCAACTCGACAATGCTGTTTGTCATGGAGTAGTGGCTTTACGAAATTACGGCATGAAACAGCGTGCTATTGCTCGGCAGTATGGCATCACTCAAGGTCAGGTGTCAAAGATCCTGAAACGAAATGCTCAGAGGGGTGTCCCTACTCCAATACCGAGGCCACGACGTCCCCGCAGAACCACGAGGAGGGATGATCGCCAGCTGCACCGGTTAGTCCGCAATGGCCGTACCAAGTCAGCTAATCGACTTAGGACTGAGTGGCAGCAACTGACAAATGTGCCTGTATCCAGAAGGCTAGTCAACCAACGACTGGTTCAAGCAGGCTATCGTGCAAGGCGTCCCCTGAGAAAGCCACGCCTGACCAGACAACACCGCCAGCGCCGATTGCAGTGGGCCAGAGAGCACCGTCAATGGCAGACAGGACACTGGAATCACGTGATCTTCAGTGACGAGTCTAGATTTCTGGTCTATCGTCAAGATGGCCTCGTCCGAGTGCACAGACAAGTGCATGAAGCCTACAACAAAGATTGTGTCGTGCAAAGAGTCCAAGCTGGAGGTGGTGGGGTGACCGTTTGGGCTGCTTTTCATGCAGGGGGCAAAACTGACCTGGTTGTTCTGAATGGAAACCTGAACCAGTTCAAGTACAGGGCCATTCTGGAAGAAACATTGCTTCCATTTGCTCGTGCAGCCTTTCGAGGAAACTTTGTCTTCCAAGATGACAATGCACGGCCTCATCGTGCTCGCATGATCCAACACTTTCTTGCTGACCGTGGTGTTGAGCATATGGAGTGGCCTGCCATGTCCCCGGATATGAATCCGATAGAGAACTTGTGGGCAGAATTAACGCGTCAAATCGACCACTTGGACCAGCAGCTTACCTCTGTGCGTGAATTGCAGCAGGCTATTGTCACTGCATGGCAAGCGATTCCTGTCCAACCCTTGGCAAATCTCGTGAACAGCATGCCTCAACGTGTACGTGCTCTCCTGAATGCTCATGGGGGTTACACGAAGTACTGAACTGTAATTTTACTGTCCGTAATCCCAGTCGTAATTTAACTTTTGTTTTTGTTAAAAAAAATTTTGGCTAATGTGCAAAATGAAGAGATACTTCTGGAAAACGTACAGAAGTTTAACACAGTACTGTCCAGGAATTGAGTTCGATATCAGTTTACATCACTTTCAAGAATCAATTTATTTGTTTCGAAATGTCAAATGTGGTTTTTGTTTCTTTTAAAGGTCACATTAACAAAATCTCGAATAATTTCAACATAATTCCAATGAACGTTTGGTTCTAAGACATCTTGAAAAGTAAGTTCACCCCCACAAAAAAAAGATTCCATATTAAATGCCAAGTCTGTATATATATATATACACATATATCGTTATGAATTTTGGGGTAGTAATATATAGATTCAGGTAGATCTGCATTGGCAGATGCTCCGATGGTCGGGGGTAGAAAGAATCATTTCGATGTACATGTCAGGGACCTGTTTAGCCCGAATGTCGGATTACGTGTATATTTGTCCCCATTACGAGGAGTGGGGGGGGGTGGTAACTAGATTAGGGCATAAGGGTAAATTATCCCTTGTAAGTCTTACCCTATGCGATTTATCCTTTGTCTTGTTTGGCACCGCACCGTAGACACTAATGAGAATGGTCATTACATCATAAATAACAATAAAACCCAACCGGAAGGCAGGCATCAAGCACCAGGGCTAACAATCCCGCCTGGCAAGCACACATCGCTTGGGCGGGCCGAGAGCCACGCCCAGGAGGGAATGATTAGGCGGGAGTTGACCAACAGCAAGGCCGGGGTAAGAAGGGACTCGCTGATTAGCCAGGGCGGAGCAAGAAGGACTCACCGATTGGGGAAAGAAGGAGGAGCAGTAAGCAGCGTGCCGATTGGCGAAGACCACCGCTGATGTCAGAGGCGGACTGCGCGCTGATAGGCGGAGAACTGGACAAGGTAGTGTTGGACTGCGATGAGTGGAGAAGTGCCGGGGACATCACGAGACGGCCGATAAAAGAACTCCCTGGCCGACATTTTGTCTCTTCTCTTCTTGCCCTCCGCCCTTGCTCGCTGACCCTGGACTCTTGCTTGTTGCTTGTTGCCCTTCACGCCTGCATTTTGCCCTTCCTCGCCTCTTCCTCTTGTCCCTCGACGTTCCTGCCTCTCACTCACCCCTGGCCTTCGACACTCATACTGAAACCATCCATTGGCGTGCGAGGAGAACGGAGGCCTGACTTTGTGCGCGCGAGACAAACGACGAACGGTTTCCCGCCAACACCGGAGCCATGTCGGGACTGCGCGCTGGGCCTGGACGATTGCTGACGACGTACCGAGCGAGTTGAGCTAAGTGCACGATAAATCACACCATTATTTTCCAACGTTCTTTTCTCCCTTCGTCTGTGTTATAAGTCTGGTGTGGGGACGTCCCGATTAGGAATTTGATTTACCGTTGCATTTCTTGTTCCCGGCATTCCGTTTAATAAACCGGTTTATTTTTGTACATTTTACATCCGTGTTTGTTCGAGTTTATTTTCCACAGGTTTGAAGACTGCCCGGCAGGATTGCGACAGGTAAGCTTCAGCCTCCTCTTCTTCTTTCTTCCTTCCGCACATACAGTGGGGAGAACAAGTATTTGATACACTGCCGATTTTGCAGGTTTTCCCACTTACAAAGCACGTGAAGGTCTGTAATTTTTATCATAGGTACACTTCAACTGTGGAAGACGGAATCTAAAACAAAAATCCTGAAAATCACATTGTATGATTTTTAAGTAATTAATTTGCATTTTATTGCATGAAATAAGTATTTGATCACCTACCAACCAGTAAGAATTCCGGCTCTCACAGACCTGTTAGTTTTTTCTTTAAGAAGCCCTCCCATTCTCCACTCATTACCTGTATTAACTGCACCTGTTTGAACTCGTTATCTGCATAAAAGACGTCTCCAGACCGTCTCCGACCACAAAGACCGCAAAGACCGACCGCAAAGCCGTCTCCAGACCTGTCCACACTCAATCAGACTCCAACCTCTCCACAATGGGCAAGACCAGAGAGCTGTCTAAGGACATCAGGGACAAATTTGTAGACTTGCACAAGGCTGGGATGGGCTACAGGACAATAGGCAAGCAGCTTGGTGAGAAGGCAACAACTGTTGGCGCAATTATTAGAAAATGGAAGAAGTTCAAGATGACAGTCAATCTCCCTCGGTCTGGGGCTCCATGCAAGATCTCACCTCGTGGAGCCTCAATGATCATGAGAAAGGTGAGGGATCAGCCCAGAACTACACGGCAGGACCTGGTCAATGACCTGAAGAGAGCTGGGACCACAGTATCAAAGAAAACCATAAGTAACACACTACGCCGTCATGGATTAAAATCCTACAGCGCATGCAAGGTCCCTCTGCTCAAGCCAGCGCATGTCCAGGCCCGTCTGAAGTTTGCCAATGACCATCTGGATGATCCAGAGGAGGAATGGGAGAAGGTCATGTGGTCTGATGAGACCAAAATAGAGCTTTTTGGTTTAAACTCCACTCGCCGTGTTTGGAGGAAGAAGAAGGATGAGTACAACCCCAAGAACACCATCCCAACCGTGAAGCATGGAGGTGGAAACATCATTCTTTGGGGATGCTTTTCTGCAAAGGGGACAGGACGACTGCACCGTATTGAGGGGAGGATGGATGGGGCCATGTATCGCGAGATCTTGGCCAACAATCTCCTTCCCTCAATAAGAGCATTGAAGATGGGGCGTGGCTGGGTCTTCCGGCATGACAACGACCCGAAACACACAGCCAGGGCAACTAAGGAGTGGCTCCGTACGAAGCATCTCAAGGTCCTGGAGTGGCCTAGCCAGTCTCCAGACCTGAACCCAATAGAAAATCTTTGGAGGGAGCTGAAAGTCTGTGTTGCGCAGCGACAGCCCCGAAACCTGAAGGATCTGGTGAAGATCTGTATGGAGGAGTGGGCCAAAATCCCTGCTGCAGTGTGTGCAAACCTGGTTAAGAACTACAGGAAACGTCTGATCTCTGTAATTGCAAACAAAGGTTTCTGTACCAAATATTAAGTTCTGTTTTTCTGATGTATCAAATACTTATTTCATGCAATAAAATGCAAATTAATTACTTAAAAATCATACAATGTGATTTTCAGGATTTTTGTTTTAGATTCCGTCTTCCACAGTTGAAGTGTACCTATGATAAAAATTACAGACCTTGTCGTGCTTTGTAAGTGGGAAAACCTGCAAAATCGGCAGTGTATCAAATACTTGTTCTCCCCACTGTATATAGTGAAATCCGCATTTGGGCATCGACTTCGGAGTTTAAAAGCTTGCTTTGGCTATCCGTGACTAACCCGGTATTAAACCAAGGGGGACTCACGCGACAATACTGTGTTAAATGACGATTTTATTGAGATATTATCAAACCAGCTCATTATTGTCATGTGTTCACTTCCAGATTCGGGGCAGCTCGGTATCAAGTCAATTTCAAAATCATAATTCAATTGAGGAATTTCTGAAAACTCCTCCCTCCCTGCTGGTGGTAGAACCAGGAAACCACTCAATGGTCGGCGTGGATGATCCACAAAATATATAAATTATCCGACAGTGTTAACAAACTTGTGAAAGCACCATGTAGAGATGATTCCTCCCAAGTTGCATATAAATCAGGTGAATACTTTTTGAGAAGTCAAAAGTAGAAATCCCTGAATCATGACCTTTGACCTTTAAATTGACCTACTTAATATGCAATTTTTTTGATGAGATTTGCAAGGCGTCAGAAGGCTTTGTAACTCAGAAGTTCCACAAAGTTTGATGAAAATATGACTGTTCGTTTTAGCATCACGGGTGATGAAGGTTGCGGTCAAGTTTCATCGAAATTGTGTCATACTGACTGACATCATGCGATGCTATTTTCTCGGTGAGCTAAAAATGGGAGGAAGGTCTAAAGAAAATATAATACTCCTAAAATGTAGTATTTACAAGACAAACATTGTGGAGGTACAAGCAGGATAAGAGTTGGAGAATATGGAGAAAGTAGGAATAAGGGGAGATGGGTGTCTCGGCTAAAGGTCATCTCGGATTATTGGTGTGTCGATAGAGCG
>NC_136263.1:32830678-32853272 GCF_964187855.1 Myxine glutinosa
GAAAATATAACATCCATCCACCTTTGGTGGCATAGGTAATAAAATAAATGAACGAATAAATGAACAAATAAAGAAACACATTAACAAGAAAAGGAAATCAGAGATTGCAGACTCTCGCCAGGCCGTGTTTTTAAAGGCTTTTGTGTCAATACAAATATGGCGGCCGAACCATGTTACCGATGACGGCATCATAAAAAAAAATTCTCCACCAATTTATCCCGAGATAATGCTCAAAACAATTCATCTTGATCGGATGAAGTTTTGTACTTGTCAAATTATGACGTCATAATGGAGGCACCTATGACATCATCATTAACACATGTTATTCCACATGGAGAGTTCTTTACAATGAGCCATGTCTCAATTTTTTCTATGCAGTGCTTTCCGAGATACAGAGGTGCAAAGTTTTTCCAAGATGGCGCCCGTACACGTGACCACGTGACCTATGACATCATAATTATCATTAAACTTTTCTACAGGAGGATGTGCACCTATGGTGAAAATTTCCTGTCAACCGGACCAACTGTTGCAGAGAAAACCATATTTATTCTGTGCGGACAAACAGACAGACAGACAAACAAACAAGAAGACGTCATGCGGAGCACGATACTTGCAAAATCCGCCCCGTACCCCCAAGAAAAAAAATTCCATTGATACAGCAAATTGTCCATTTCATCAAGATTAAAATTGACAATCTTGATCAAAGCTCGGGTCAATAGGAAGAAAAGTGACGATTTTTCAGATGAAAAATGATGATTTTGGAAGGGTGACCTTGAGTTGACCTTTGACCTTTTGACCTCAAAACGCGTTAGTTTCCCTATTTAGTGACTCAATGTGCAAATGCTGTTCAATTTTCAAGTCAATCGGATGAAAATTGAGGATTTTAAAAACTTGGACGATGTTGACCTCAAAAATAGTTGGTGGTTGAATTCAGTGACCATATATGTAAATCCTCTTAGAATGTCAAGTCAATCAAATGAAAATTGGTGATTTTAAAAATTCGGCCTATGTTGACCTTTTGGCCTATGTTTACCTAAAATATAATTTGTGGTTGAATTCAGTGACCAGATATGCAAGTCCTCTTCAAATTTCAAGCCAATTGGATGAAAATTGAGGATTTTAGAAATTTGGCCTATTTTGACCTTTTGGCCTATGTTGACCTCAAATATACTTGGTGGTTGAATTCAGTGACCAGATATGCAAGTCCTCTTCAAAGTTCAAGTCAATCGGATGAAAATTGAGGATTTTAGAAATTTGGCAAAGTTGGTGACCTTTGGCCTATGTTGACTGTTCGACCTTTTGACCCCAAAAACAATAGGCTTCTCAATTGGGACGACCTATACAACTTGGTGAAGTTTTGTGACGATCGGTTTAGAATTGTGACCTGTAGGCCGGTGACAAACAAACAGACAGAACCACAAACAAACAGACAGAACCACAAACAAACAGACAGACCAATATACTTGAAAAATCTTCGATTTGGCAAGTAACAAACTAGAAGTCAGTCAGAGACCGAGGACTTGCCGGAATGTACTTTTTTTTTTTCAGGGGTGTTGGTTAGAAGGGAATCGGATAATGTTTGACAGTTATTAGTAAAAAAAACAATTTTTGACCTTGAGTTTGACCTTTCAAGGTCACTCAAGGTCAAAGGTCATAGTGCCAAATGAAATGTCGTATGTGAATTCATATATGTCAGTAACAGTAAGTGTATGCATATCTCTTGTACTTTTAGAGTTATAGTGGTTTGAAATATATTTTAAATGAAAACTCGACCCTCCTGATTTCACGTTTTGGGTGACCTTGAGCTTGACCTTGGGCCTAGTTAAAAATTGGGCACAGTATATTCCAGGGCAATACAAATATGTGTGTAAAGTTTGGCGATGCTGTGCGCAACGATGTAGATGTAGTACTGCGCACAAATAGACAGACAGACAAACAGATAGACAAACCAACCAACCAACATACTTGCCGGAATCTTTTCCGGAAAGTAACAAACAGACGAACAGACAAACCAACCAACATACTTGCCGGAATCTTTTCCGGCAAGTAACAAGCAGACTCAAATGCAATACCCTCTCCTCAGGCAAGGGTAATAAATGAAAGAATAAATGAACAAATAAACAAGAAGACGTCATGCATAACATGATACTTGCAAAATCCCCCCCCCCCCCCCCAAAGTTTTCCATTGATACAGCAAATTGTCCATTTCATGAAGATTAAAATTTACAATCTTGATCAAAACTCGGGTCAACAGGATAAAAATTGATGATTTTTCAGATGAAAAATGATGATTTTGGAAGGTTGACCTTGAGTTGACCTTTGACCTTTTGACCTCAAAACTAGTTAGTTTCCCTATTTAGTGACTCGATGTGCAAATGCTGTTCAATTTTCAAGTCAATCGGATGAAAATTAAGGATATTAAAAATTTGGCCTATGTTGACCTTTTGGCCTATGTTGACCTCAAAAATAGATGGTGGTTGAATTCAGTGACCATCTATCTATAATTCCAGTAATCTCTGTCTGTACGTTTGTACGTTTGTACGTCTGTTTGTCTGTGACCGCTGTTTCTCGACAACCACGGGTCCGATATACTTGAAACTTGCCAGGTATATTGCTGGGGACCCGAGGATGTGCCTTTTCAAGGTTTCATATTAATCGGACAATTACTTACCGAGCTATGTCCAAAAAACGATTCAACCAATCAGAGAGCAGCGAACGATCGCGTGTGCCGAACGTGGCGGACACACTCTGCCTCGGATGGCACATTTGAGAGCGTATTCATTTATTTCACGTTTGCAAACTATGTTGGCGTTAAACTATGTTTTAAAACTAATAAAACCGAATTTGCGATTCATTCGCTTTCCTGCGCGTTTGTGCACGCGATGGCGATTTCTTTACCAAACTCCGGAAGCCGTTCGCTTTGGACCAAACCATTGCATGTAAATAGAGGGGGGGGATTGTCACCGTACTCGCAAGCCGTTCGCTTTGGACCAAACCATTTCATGTAAATAGAGGGGGGGGGATATAATTTTAGATATAGATATTGTACGGGCAATGCCCTAGTATATATAAATCCTCTAAGAAGTTCAAGTCAATCAAATGAAAATTGGTGATTTTAGAAATGTGGCCCATGTTGACCTTTTGGCCGATGTTGACCTCAAAAATACTTGGTGGGTGAATTCAGTGAGCAGATATGCAAATGCTGTTCAATTTTCAAGTGAATCGGATGAAAATTGAGGATTTTAGAAATTTGGCCTATGTTGACATTTTGGCCTATGTTGACCTAAAAATATTTGGTGGTTGAATTCAGTGATCAGATGTGCAAGTCCTCTTCAAATGTCAAGTCAATCGGATGAAAATTGAGGATTTTAGAAATTTGGCCTATGTTGACCTTTTGGCCTATGTTGACCTTTTGGCCGATGTTCACCTAAAATATAATTTGTGGTTGAATTCAATGACCAGATATGTAAGTCCTCTTCAAATTTCAAGTCAATTGGATGAAAATTGAGGATTTTAGAAATTTGGCCTATGTTGACCTTTTGGCCTATGTTGACCTCAAGAATACTTGGTGGTTGAATTCAGTGACCAGATATGCAAGTCCTCTTCAAATTTCAAGTCAATTGGATGAAAATTGAGGATTTTAGAAATTTGGCCTATGTTGACCATTTGGCCAATGATGACCTCAAAAATACTTGGTGGTTGAATTCAGTGAGCAGATATGCAAGTGGTCTTCAAATTTCAAGTCAATCGGATGAAAATTGAGGATTTTAGAAATTTAGCAAAGTTGGTGACCTTTGGCCTATGCTGACCTTTTGACCTATTGACCCGAAAACAATAGGCTTCTGGCTTTTGACCAACTCTACCATTTGGTGAAGGTTGGTGAAGATCGGTTGAAAATTGTGACCTGTAGGCCGGTGACAAACAAACAAACAGACAGACAGAACCACAAACACAACCGACCAATATACTTGAAAAATCTTCGATTTTGCAAGTAATAAAATTATACCAAGAGTAAGTTAGCATGAAGCCTTCCGGGATAATATTGCAGCGTAGTCGTCGTTTCAAGATTCCAGTGGTGGTTTCTTTACGGTATATTGAAATGGACATGAATCGATCTTATTCTGCTGGGAATTCTTGTTGTTACTTGCAAAATCGAAGATTTTTCAAGTGTATTGGTCGGTTGTGTTTGTGGTTCTGTCTGTCTGTTTGTCTGTCTGTCTGTTTGTTTGTTTGTTTGTCACCGGCCTACAGGTCACAATTTTCAACCGATCTTCACCAAACTTCACCAAATGGTAGAGTTGGTCAAAAGCCAGAAGCCTATTGTTTTTTGGGGTCAATAGGTCAAAAGGTCAACATAGGCCAAAGGTCAACATAGGCCAAATTTCTAAAATCCTCAATTTTCATCCGA
Organism: Myxine glutinosa; assembly: GCF_964187855.1. Lineage (NCBI taxonomy): Eukaryota > Metazoa > Chordata > Myxini > Myxiniformes > Myxinidae > Myxine > Myxine glutinosa. Next base: position 32,835,087 of record NC_136263.1, read on the forward strand.
TTGACTTGAAATTTGAAGAGGACTTGCATATCTGGTCACTGAATTCAACCACCAAGTATATTTGAGGTCAACATAGGCCAAAATGTGAACATAGGCCAAATTTCTAAAATCCTCAATTTTCATCCAAATGACTTGAAATTTGAAGAGGACTTGCATATCTGATCACTGAATTCAACAACCAAATATTTTTAGGTCAACATAGGCCAAAGGTCAACATAGGCCAAATTTCTAAAATCCTCAATTTTCATCCGATTGACTTGAACTTTGAAGAGGACTTGCATATCTGGTCATTGAATTCAACCACAAATTATATTTTTGGTGAACATAGGCCAAAAGGTCAACATAGGCCAAAAGGTCAACATAGGCCAAATTTCTAAAATCCTCAATTTTCATCCAATTGACTTGAAATTTGAAGAGGACTTGCATATCTGGTCACTGAATTCAACCACCAAGTATTCTTGAGGTCAACATAGGCCAAAAGGTCAACATAGGCCAAATTTCTAAAATCCTCAATTTTCATCTAATTGACTTGAAATTTGAAGAGGACTTGCATATCTGGTCACTGAATTCAACCACAAATGATATTTTAGGTGAACATCGGCCAAAAGGTCAAGATAGGCCAAAAGGTCAACATAGGCCAAATTTCTAAAATCCTCAATTTTCATCCAATTGACTTGAAATTTGAAGAGGACTTGCATATCTGATCACTGAATTCAACCACCAAATATTTTTAGGTCAACATAGGCCAAATTTCTAAAATCCTCAATTTTCATCCGATTGACTTGAAAATTGAACAGCATTTGCATATCTGCTCACTGAATTCACGCACCAAGTATTTTTGAGGTCAACATAGGCCAAAAGGTCAACATGGGCCACATTTCTAAAATCACCAATTTTCATTTGATTGACTTGAACTTCTTAGAGGATTTATATATATGGTCACTGAATTCAACCACCATCTATTTTTGAGGTCAACATAGGCCAAAAGGTCAACCTAGGCCCAATTTTTAATATCCTTAATTTTCATCCGATTGACTTGAAAATTGAACAGCATTTGCACATCGAGTCACTAAATAGGGAAACTAACTAGTTCTGAGGTCAAGAGGTCAAAGGTCAACTCAAGGTCAACCTTCCAAATCGTCATTTTTCATCTGAAAAATTGTCAATTTTCATCCTGTTGACCCGAGTTTTGATCAAGATTGTAAATTTTAATCTTCATGAAATGGACAATTTGCTGTATCAATGGAAAACTTTGGGGGGGGGGGGGGGGATTTTGCAAGTGTCATGCTACGCATGACGTCTTCTTGTTATGTTTGTCGGGGTAGTGATATGTCGAGTCAGGTAGATTTGTGTAGGTATCATGCTCCGGATGTCGGGTAAGACCCATCACCATGTAATAAGTTCTGTTTAGCCGAATGTCGGATAAGGTGTATCTTTGTCCCCATCACGAGGGGGCGGGGCATGTTAACTAGCTTAGGGCATAAGGGTAAATTATCCCTTGTAAGTCTTGCCCTGTGTGATTTATCCTTTGTCCTTTATGGCACTGCAGCAGACACTAGTGAGAAATGTCCATTTATTGCACTAAATAACTAGATGGTATTCATGGAATACTTACCCTGCGCAGTCAACTTGTGGCGAGGCAACTCTTCTGTTTTTGAACATTTTTTTTCATTGATCCAATATGGCTGCGAGACCACGTGAGCGATGACATCATAAATTTATATTCTCTAATATAATTGTTGCATAGATCATGCTCAATAAATTTCAAACTGATCAGACTAAGCGTTGTCCCTGTCGAATTATGACGTCATAATTATGGCACCAATGATGTCATCGTTAACAACACCTATTCCCCATATGGAGTTCTTTACAATGAGCCATGCTTAAATTTTTTCCATGCAGTGGTTTTGGAGAAATAGAGCTGCAACATTTTTCGGTTTTACCAAGATGGCGCCTGTACCACATGACCTATGACGTCATGATTATCATTAAAATATTATACAGGAGGAGGTGCTCCTATGTTGAAAATGTTGTGCCCATCAGACCAACAGTTGCTGAGAAAAAAAATTCACAATGATCGATAAGTGTTGTACTTGTCGAATTGTGATGTCATAACGAAGGCACCGATGACATCATCATTAACATATCTTATTCCCCAAGGGCAGTACTTGACAATGAGTCATGTTTCAATTTTTTCCATGAGCGGTTTTGGAGATATGGAGGTGCAACGTTTTTCGATTTTTTTCCAAGATGGCGTCTGTACCATGTGACCTATGACATCATAATTATCATTACAAAATTATACAGGAGGAGCCGAGCCGCACATATTCAGAAAATTTAGTGTTCATCAGACTAACAGTTGCAGAGGAATTTTTTTTTTTCATTCTGATCAGATCAAGCGTTGTACTTGTCGAATTATGACATCATAATGGAGGCACCCATGACATCATCATCAACATATCTTATTCCCCATGGTGAGTACTTGGCAATGAGCCATGTTTCAATTTTTTCCATTGAGCGATTTGGGAGATATAGAGGTGTAACGTTTTTCCAAGATGGCGTCCGTACCACCTGGCCTATGACATCATAATTATTAATAAAAAATTTATACAGGCGGAGGCGCTTCTATGGTAAAATATCGGGTCAATCGAACCAACGTTTGCCGAGAAAATGAATTTTTAAGATGCAATCACGTACGACACACACACGTACAGCACACACGTACGGCAAATGGCACACGTTCACAACTGAATGCTTAACCTCACATTTCGCTTCGCGGGCACAGGGTAATAACCATAAAACCAACCGGAAGCCAGTTCTGAGCACAGCCATTTGGGACGCACCAGCTACAGCGCCAGGGACGACAGGCAGGCCGAAGACAAGCCCCGAGGAGCCGTGATTGGTGAGGGAGGAGCAAGAAGCGACTCGCTATTGGACGGGAGTTGACCAATGGGAAGGCCGGAGTAAGAAGCGACTCTTGATGGGCCAGGACGGAGCAAGAAGTTACCCACTGATTGGTGGAAGGAAGGCCGAGGAGGAAGCAGAGCACCGATTGGCGAAGACCACCGAGGACGTCAGAGGCGAGCAAGAAGCTCTCTTGTTCTCTGACCCTCCGATCTTGCCCTGTTCGTGCCCTTCTCTGGTTCCCTTGTTCTTCTCTCTCGCGTGATTGTGCTTGGACTGGCTGTGGTCAGAGACGCCACTGGGAGACGTGCATAGTTTTGCAGGTGGAAACGACGCGCAGCTTGCAGCGACATTGCGCGAGTGAGGCCTGTTTCCCGCCAACGCGCGCAACCCCGGCTGGACCTCCGGCGCCTTGAATTCCTGGCGAGATCCCCCCCCCCCCTCACCCCTCCCCCCGCCCCGAGCTGATTCGAGCTAAGTGCACACCCACATAATTTATCTTATCCAGTTTATCCTTTCCCTTCGTCTGCGTTCTAAGTCTGGTGAGGGAGCGCTCCATTTAGGAATTTAGTTTTACCGTCGCGTTTTTCTTATTACCGGCATTTTATTTAATAAATCCTTTCGTTATTTTCTGTACATTTTAAATCCGTTTTCATGCGAGTTATTTTCCGCAGGTTGAAGACTGCTCGGCGGGATCGCTCAGGTAAGCTTCAGCCTCCTCTTCCTCCGTTTTGAGTTTGCCGTTGTTCGAAACACAAAACACTTCAAAGTGCTGAGGATATCAGTTTCCTTGAGTTTGTTTTCAAAGTGCTGAGGATATCAGTTTCCTCGAGTTTGTTTGTTGCCAATATCATTATTTGCATATTACATTACAGAAATGATCACATGACAGCTGCTTTGCAAATAAATTAACTCGTTTATGGTTTTTCAACAATACAGCATGAATACAAGGCCAACTAGAACGGCACTCAATAGAGTGCATATCTCCACCAGGCTGAACAGTTTACGTTTTGTATCCCACAGATAGGCCAAATCTGCATCCGCATCTTCACCAAAATCTAATGAATTAGTCCTTCTCACACACTCGACCTGTCCAACAAGTTTCGTCCAAATCCGTCCCTAACTTTTTGAGTTATCCTGCTCACAAATAGACAAACAGACAGACAGGGGTGAAAACACATCCTCCGTCCGCCTTCGGATGCAGATACAAGTTTGACACCATACGTGTAAAAAAATCTGATTAATAGTTTTAAAACCGATCAATTTACAAGTTTCATCACTGAAAGGGAAAAACTAAAGTCCGTCTGTAGTGGCTTCAACGCTCATAAGCTTAAAGGTGAGACCAGCAAATAATAGTAAACAGCAATGCCACCGAATCTTGCTACCAGTGGCCTCCTCCCATAAAGCAGCATAAACATAAACTGCACCCCACCCTTGCCCAACATCCGACGACAGCACCTGCCAATGACCCTTCAGGGGAAAGAGTTACGAAAAGAACGTCCACAAACCAAATAAATGATGAAAAATAGAGTCCACAGTCAGGCCGGTCATGTGCATCACAGCTGCCGTTTCAACACAACCAATTCGCAGCGAGTACTTTGTTCTGGTGCTGTTTATTTTGGATGACACCACAAGTACAAAAAGACAGCTGTTGGCAACACCTTTCCAAATCCTTGGGCTTTGAGAAAGACAAAAAAAACCTAGTAAGTAAAGCTGCAGTCGACATTACTAGCTTAATGGATAGAGCAATTTATTTACAATGAGGATGAAAACTGGCGTTCTCAATTTTATCATTAACCGGAACAATTTGGTGATAACGTGCCATATGGCATAAAACATCGAAATCTTTGATAAGGATTAATAAGAAGAGTAAAAAGACAAAAGTTGGCCAAAAATGCATTTTACATTTTCAATTTGTCCACCGTCTCTTCTCCAACATTTCTCCCTCTGCTCTATTAGTCCTCCGATCCTCCTCGGCAACTCCGGCATGCAGTCCATGCTTTTAAAGACAAAAGTATTAGTTTTATGATCAAAATTGGAGAATGAGCCAAAAACACTCCGCACCTTCGATTGATTCTGATTTAATATACTATTTACTGAGCGTCGGTGCTGCAGAAGCAGTTTCTTGGCAAGGGTTATACTGGATGGTTTTTCCATTGCCTCCTGAGCAATAGTTAAGGCAGGAATTGGGCCAGTGCGAGCTCGCCTACTCTTCACGAAAGGACACCGTGGGATTTTTAACATCAACAAAGTAATGGCGGCAGACGGGACGCCAGTTTAATGTCCATCAGCGAGACAGCACACACATTGATGGATCACCGTGCAGGTGAAACACCGGGATGACAGTTTATAGCTGGGTCGACATTCGAACAGCTTGGAGGCGAGTGCACGTACCTCTAAGCCACCCTGCCAACCCGCACCTTAGTTATACACATAAAATATTTAAATTCCATTTTAAAAAAGAATTCTAGACAAATTCTTTGCTGCACTACTGAGTGCTACTGATCAAAAGGTTTCACTTATGCCGCCAACAATTATTTACTGGCACAATCATCAACGATCATGCTGTACAAAGAGCATCTCAGCTTGTTCCTTGGAGATGTACAAATGCCGAGTGAGCTATGAGCAGAGTCACGACAACACAGACACACAGACGGCACAGGGTTTAATCCTGGGAAACGCTCCAATGCAATACGATTTCTTCCGCTAAGGTTTCTTCGACGCAAAACGATATCCGACAATAATCGCAACCATTTACAAGTGTCAGAATTCCAAACAATCATGGCAATGAGCACAAGCCCTCATATATCCAGGTCTCTTACGGGAAGTACTGCCTGTATTGTGTTCCCCGAGTGACTGACCTTAATCACTGGGCACCAAAATGTGCTACATTGAGAGGACGAATGATGTATGCCTACCGCACCCCCTCCCGCCCCAGGGCAAAGCAAGGAGATGCAATCCATATATCCCTGAAAGAGACGGTGACATGATCCGATTATAAAAAGAAACATCCACTTCAACCTTTTCACTTGGGAACCAGCTACCTCATGCGGAGTATCAAAATCACAAAAAGCATGAGAAACACCATACACGACCAATTGAAACTGATGATACAAAGTGATTCAATCACCAGGAAACTAGCAGAGTGATTGTTGGCTCATTGGTCGCGTTAATTGAATTGGTATAACCGAAGAATGTCGCAGGGCCCATATGGAATTGTTCGAACTGGCGTCGTGTCAACCACAACTCGTGCAATTTATCATGCAAGATATGTGAGGGTTCGGAGCTGAAAGGCAAGCACTAAGTGGAATGCAAAACAGGCTGTTCCGTCAAACCTAAGGAATTACTGACTGATAAATAATCGGTAAAGCGGCACATTTGAAAATGACGGTCAAATTGTTCTGCGATCGTTCACTAGAGGTCGTGCGCTCCCCCTTCCTCTTACCAGTATTAAAGTCAAAACCATGATTGTGCAAGTGCCGGCTCATGGATGCAATTAGTAAGTTTAACAAACACCTTTTATATCTAGTTGATCACAGAGTTGTTTCCTTACTTCACTGAACACTCACAATCGCTCCATAATGCTGTGAAATTACTCATCATTAGATGAGGTTATTGGGGGAAAAAATGTTACATGACAGCAAATAAAAATGAACTTTTCATTGCCATCTGCTTAAGTATCCACGATTGGTCATTGGCTATCCAATCACAGCTGATAGTTGTGTGCATCACCGGACGGATCAACCTGTATCTCTGCAGAACGTCGGAGTGTACATTGCGTTCAAAATGGCAATCCGATGGGCCAAAGAAAGTCGCAGGTCGCTGCACTGCAGCCGGACAGCACGATGGGATGCGGGATGATTGAACAAATAAATTAAATGGGAAAGATGGTGGGTTGAAGCTGCAATGCGATTATGTCGTGAAAAAAGCGACAAATATCGTATTAGGGCCTACTCATGGATTAAGAGACCATAGCTACATTTATTACTTGCAATATCGAAGATTTTTCAAGTATATTGGTTGATTGTGTTTGTGGTCCTGTCTGTCTGTCTGTCTGTCTGTTTGTTACTTGCAAAATCGAAGATTTTTCAAGTATATTGGTCGGTTGCGTTTGTGGTTCTGTCTGTCTGTTTGTTTGTCACCGGCCTACAGGTCACAATTCTAAACCGATCGTCACGAAACTTCATCAAGTTGTACAGGTCGTCCCAATTGAGAAGCCTATTGTTTTGGGGTCAAAAGGTCAACATAGGCCAAAGGTCACCAACTTTGCCAAATTTCTAAAATCCTCAATTTTCATCCAATTGACTTGAAATTTCAAGAGGACTTGCATATCTGGTCACTGAATTCAACCACCAAGTATATTTGACGTCAGCATAGGCCAAATTTCTAAAATCCTCAATCTTCATCCGATTGACTTGAAATTTGAAGAGGACTTGCATATCTGGTCACTGAATTCAACCACCAAGTATATTTGAGGTCAACATAGGCCAAAAGGTCAACATAGGCCAAATTTCTAAAATCACCAATTTTCATTGGATTGACTTGAAATTCTAAGAGGATTTACATATATGGCCACTGAATTCAACCACTAACTATTTTTGAGGTCAACATAGGCCAAGTTTTTAAAATCCTCAATTTTCATCCAATTGACTTGAAATTTGAAGAGGACTTGCATATATGGTCACTGAATTCAACCACCAACTATTTTTAGGTCAACATAGGCCAAGTTTTTAAAATCCTCAATTTTCATCTGATTGGCTTGAAAATTGAACAGCATTCCAACAACACATTGAGTCACTAAATAGGGAAACTAACTATTTTTGAGGGCAAAAGGTCAAAGGTCAACTCAAGGTCGATCTTACAAAATCATCATTTTTCATCTGAAAAATCGTCACTTTTCTTCCTGTTGACTCGAGCTTTGATCAAGATTGTCAATTTTAATCTTGATGAAATGGACAATTTGCTGTATCAATGGAATTTTTTTTCTTGGGGGTACGGGACGGATTTTGCAAGTATCGTGCTCCGCATGATGTCTTCTTGTTACATGCAAAATTGAAGATTTTTCAAGTATATTGGTCGGTTCCGTTTGTAGTTCTGTCTGTTTGTCACCGGCCTACAGGTCACAATTCTAAACCGATCGTCACGAAACTCACCACGTTGTATAAGTCGTCCCCATTGAGAAGCCTATTGATTTTGAGGTCAAAGGTCATCAGGAGGTCAACTTTCTAAAATCGCCATTTTAAATCCGATTGACTTGAAAACTGAATAGCATTTGTATATCAAGTCACTAAATTGGGAAACATACTATTTTGAGGTCAAAGGTCAACTTAAGGTCAAATTTTTAAAATCATAAATTTTCATCTAAAAAGCCGTCAATTCTCAACCGATTGACTTGAAAATTGAACAGCATTTGCATATCGTCACTAAATTGGGAAACATACTATTTTTGAGGTCAAAAGGTCAAAAGTCAACTCAAGGTCAAATTTTAAAAATCAGCAATTTTCATCTAAAAAGCCGTCAATTCTCAACCGATTGACTTCTTTATTTTTTTTATTTTTTATTTTATTATTTTATTTTTTTTGTATACAATATCGAGGCTCGTGAAAGAGCGAACATTAATCACACAGAAAGACAAACCGACACATAAAACATATAACATAGGGAGCGGTAGACAAGATGGGGAGAGAGGGGGAAGGACACAAACACAACATTTGAGAGCAGGGACCGAGAGACATGGAGACATCGAGAGATCTGAGAGAGGGCGAGGGCTTTGGGGGGGGCGTGGGAAGGGGGCAGTGGGAGAGGTATAAAACATATGGACACTGCCAGGACTTCCAGGAAAGAAGTTGGAATTTCAAACAAGGTGGATCTGGGGTGAATTAGCGGGGGTAGAAAAGATCAAGGTTTTGGATGGGGGAAGATAAGAGATGGTGGTGAACAGCTGTTTTAAAGACCTGGAGGGAGGAGTGGGATTGAAGGGAGTGAGGGAGTTTGTTCCAGAGGCGGGAGAAAAGAGGAATGAAAGAGTGAAGGTGAGCGGAGAGCCGAGATTTCGGCAGTTTAACCATCAGAGGGTTGCTGGCAGATCTTGTGCGACCTGTAGGAATATTTGGGGGACAGAGCACAGAGAGAGCTGGGGGTGCAAGGCCGGAGAGGAGTCGGTAGAAGACAGAAAGACCACCTACCTGCCTGCGGTGAGTGAGTGAAAGGCCCTCAGAGATAGCTTCATCGCGGGAGATTCCAATAATTCTGAAAGCTTTGGTTTCAACAGCGTGAAGCCGAGCTAGGTGTGAGGCAGGAGCACCGGCCCATAGGGGAGAACAGTATTCCATTGAGCTGCGGATGAAAGCCTTGTATGTGGTGAGGAGCTCAGGTGTGCTGAGGAAGGACTTCGCACGACGGAGGATGCCCAGTCGGCGACTGGCTTTGGAGGCCAGCTTTGAAATGTGGTTTTCCCATGAAAGATCATGGCAGATAGTGAGACCCAAAATCTTGAGCGACAGAACTTCTTGGAGAGGATTGTTGAGAAAGTAGATGGGAGGGTTGTCCAGTCGATCTTTTCGGAGAGACATAGTAAGAGTGTGAGATTTGTCAGGATTGAAAGACATGTTCCACTTGTTTGACCAGTCTGTGATTTTGTCCAGGTCTTCAGAGAGTGAGGAGGCAGCAGACTGCCGATCTGAGGGAAGAGGAATGGAGCAGCAGAGAGTGGAGTCATCAGCAAAGAGATAGAGAGGATTTTCGAGAGAGTCAGAGAGATCATTGATGAAGACCAGAAAAAGCACGGGGCCCAGAACACTGCCTTGGGGAACTCCAGCCTGAACAGGAAGAGGAGATGAGAGAAACCCATTCAGGGCCACACGTTGACGACGACTAGAGAGGAAGTCCGCCAGCCATGCGTGGAGATTTCCATGGATACCAAAGGAGGAGAGTTTGGTGAGCAGAGCGGGGTGCCAGACCGTGTCGAAGGCACGTGATATGTCGAGGGAGACAGCTCTAATTTCCTGTTTGGCATTGAGGACCTCCATCCATTGTTGAGACAGCAGAAGCAGCATGTCCAGAGTAGAGTGACCTGGTCTGAAACCAAATTGATGATCAGAGATCAAGCCATTGGAGAAGAGGAAAGATTTCATATCAGAAGCAATGATGGATTCCATGACTTTGCTGATAATTGGGAGAAGGCTGATTGGTCTGTAGTTGCTAGGATCTGTTTTTGCACCTTTTTTGTGCAAAGCGGTGATGTTGGCTGATTTCCAAGCAGATGGCAGTTGACCTTGAGCAAAAGAGAGGGTGAAGAGAACAGAGAGAGGGTGAGATAGAGCAGCAGAGCAGGATTTTAGGACCCGTGGGCTGATGCCGTCGGGTCCAGTTGCAGAATCAGAGTCGAGGGTTGACAGAAACTTTTCCACCTTGTCAGGAGGAAAGGACACGGAGTCCAGGAGCAGCAGGGTACGACTGGGTATGGTGGGTACAGAGAGGGATGGGTTTGGGACACAAGATTTAGAGGCAAACACAGAGTTGAGGCATTCAGCTTTTTCACGTGCGGAGTCAGCTGTGTAGCCGTTTGAGGTAAGGGAGGGGATGGAGGGGGAACAAACACCAGAAACGGATTTGACCAGACGCCACCAGGATTTGGAAGAGGGAGACAGATAAGAGAGTTCGGTCTTGAGAACGGAGAGATATTGTTTCCTGGCTCTCCTGAGGGTGGACACACACTTGTTTCGGGCTTTGTGGAAGGAAATGAGATTTCCTTCTGTTGGATTTGCTTTCCAGGAGACGAAGGCAAGTTGTTTCTGGGCAACAGCCTCACCACAAGATTCCGTGTACCATGGACGGGAGGAAGGGTATGACAACTGAAGACGAGATGGGATAAATCTGTGCATGAGAGAGAGCAATTTACTTTGGAAGAATTCCCAGGATGAGTTGATGTCAGAGGTGGTAGAGATGGGAGACCAGTCCAGATGATTGATGGCTGCTTGAAGACCGTGCCAGTTGGCCTGAGTGAAATGCCAGACTCGTCGACGCTGAGCAGGCTCCCTGAGGATGGTCAGAGAGATGTCCACTTTAACAAGGACATGATCAGATGTTCCGATCGGAGCAGAAGAAGAGCAGCAGACATTTTCAGGGAAGTTAGTCATAACCAAGTCCAGAAGAGAAGATGTTCCGTTGACTGAGATCCGGGTCGGGAAATTGACAGATTGTGTCAGTCCCAGTGAGTCGCAGAAGTCCTTTGCTGAGGAGCCATGGCTGGTGAGAGAGGTACCCACACCCAGCCAACTGGCATGATGGCAGTTGAAATCACCACATATGAGGAAGAGAGAGTTGGGATGAGTAGATAGAAGTTGGTCCATATCATCAGACAGCGAGATGTAGATGGAGTCATCACTGTTTGGTGGACGGTACAACACACATATGAACAAGAGGTGGGAGCGAAGGGGAAGCCGTAGCCAGAGGTATTCCTAGGGGTGAGGTGGAGAGAGTGCAGTGCAGGGCGAGTGAGGAAGAGAGTTTTTGATAAAGATAGCAACCCCGCCTCCAGGACGAGGCTCAGGTCTATCATACCGGAGGAGGGAGTAGCCCGGGAGAGATACGATGGAATCAGAGACATCATAAAGGAGGAATGTTTCTGTTAAGCAGATCACGTCTGGTTTGACAGAAGCAACCTGTATGGAGAGATCGGTTAAGTTTGAACGAAGGCCCCGGATGTTTGAGGTCCATACCGTTAATGAAGAGGAAGGGGGAGCATCAGATACAGAACAGGGGGGAGGAGGGGTAGGGTAAGATGTGGAAGAGGTGGAAGAGGTAGGGAGAGCTGTTGAAGGTGTGTCAGAGATTTCAGAATAGCTCGGAGAAAGGGAAGGATGGGGCGGACAAAAAGTTTGATGGTGATTGGGTGAGCCACAATGAGGTGTTATTTGAGGAGGGGGAAGAGCGAGGCAGAAGGTTGGGGGAGATGGAGGTGAGAGTTTGAAGGGGGAAGAAGCGGGGAGGACGCTTTGAGGAGGGGGAGTGAGCGGGGGGAAATTGAGAAGCAATGAGGGTGGGGAGATTTGAAGGGGAGGGGTGAGGGGGGAGTTTGGGAGGGAAGGGACAAGGGGAGGGATTTGAAAGGGATGGGATATGGGGGAGATTTGGAGGGGAGGGGTGAGGCAGGAGTCTAGGAGGGGAGGGGTGAGGGGGCGTCTTGGCGGGGAGGGGTGAGGGGGTAGTTTAGGAGGGAGGGGGCAAGGGGGGAGATTTGAAAGGGATGGGTGATGGGGAAGATTTGGAGGGGAGGGGTGATGGGGAAGATTTGGAGGGGAGGGGTTATGGGGAAGATTTGGAGGGGAGGGGTGAGATTGGATTTTTGAAAGTGTATGATTTATGGGAAACGAACATTTATTGCAAAATGAGTTTCTTGTGACCTTCGAGTTAAAAATACGTTTAAGGACGCTGGATGGAGGATGGAGTGCAGGAGAGTTTAGGGAATGTAGAACAAAGGCACTATAGGAGATGGATATTTTTTTTGGGATGAATTGATTTGGTGAGCAAGTCGAAAGCAGCCTTTTAAAGAAGAAGAAGAAAAAGGTGTTATAAAATATGACGGAATACATAACTTGAGGGGAAAGTGTAAACATTGAAGGTTAATGAGTGAAAACTATCTGGGGAAATGGGGGAGAAACACGTGGTCGAAGAACGAACGAACGAATAAGAATGAATAAACGAATGAGAACAGAGAAGGAAATGTTTTTTTTTTTTTTTTTTTTTTTTTTTTTTGAGTTGAGATTTACACAAGGAAGTAGGCTATGGGTGAAAAGACTGGGAATACAGAGAACGAAAGTTATTGGATCACAAACGACGGACCACTGAGAGAAAAACAAAGCCTCAAGGTTGTACAGTGCACACTGTACAAGGCCTTGCTCGCGACACGGCAAACAGACGATCAATTTATGAAAGATAAACACCGAGAAACAACCAAAGTTGCACACAATAACTTCACACACCGAAAGATAAATACAGTTTCGACAAAATACAATTGTGAACAGACTTAACTTCGAAAAACGTGGAGACCGTGTGGAGCTTCGAAAATCCCTGCCGCCGTCTCCAAGATCTCGCGAGACTTGAAAATTGAACAGCATTTGCATATCGAGTCACTAAATTGGGAAAGATACTATTTTTAGGGCAAAAGGTCAAAGGTCAACTCAAGGTCAACCTTACAAAATCATCATTTTTCATCTGAAAAATCGTCACTTTTCTTCCCGTTGACCCGAGCTTTGATCAAGATTGTCAATTTTCATCTTGATGAAATGGACAATTTGCTGTATCAATGGAATTTTTTTTATTGGGGGTGGGGGGCGTATTTTGCAAGTATCATGCTCCGCATGACGTCTTCTTGTTTATTTATTCGTATGCGACTTATGGCTGCTGGCTGCATCATTTTCTGAGGGCGCAGCTGTGCCGCTGATGCAATGCCCCCTTACCAGCTATCTGGTACTCATTTTGCCAACCAGCTGAGTTGACGCACCTGGTGCTAATCCAATGGCATGACAAAGGCTTGAAACTCAAGACCCTAGGATCTTAAGCCAGCCACCTTAACCGTGAAGCCAACACCAGGCACATAGCTACATCACATGATCATAAATTTATTACAGAGCATGATGTCCAGCAAGTGACTGCTCATCGTTACACAAATTTCAACTGGCGAGCATACTGGTCTTGCCTACGCATCTCGGTGTAACGTTTAAGTGTATCATGTATGACGCAATAGGCCAATGGGGGCTTTGGGGGAAACCACATAATAATGAACAAACATGCTTCAAATTATAACACGTGTCTACCAAACTCCCTCACCGCCAAAATAACAATTTTCAATTCAATTTACAACTCACCGAGCGCTCAAGACAATACAAGGAAATGTTACACAAGGGGCCATTTCGCCAACCATGCCTGTGCAGCTGTACTATATCCACATCATGGTACAAGAGCCAAAGATGGCGATCCTGTCATCCCTTCACAAGTTTTAATCTCAGCTCACCATCCTTCAATAGGAAGAGGATGGCTGGCACCATGCTTGGAAAATAACATAAAGCAAAGATGCTTAAACACTATATTAATTGCCAAATGAACACATTTCCTGAAAATTTCATGTAAACACCTATATAATGGAGGGAAGTACGTTGTATGTATGTTGTGTGTTTCATCGATGCCTTCGAGAGGATTGGACGTAGGAAGAAGAAACTTTCAGGGATTAATGTGGGCACCCTGATGTTGTGCCCTGTGCAACTTTCATATGATTCCATCAAATGTTGAGAATTTTTTTCTGCCCATCTTGGGAGGTGGAGCAATAGGAATTGTCCGCTATGCAACCGTATATATACACGTAAGCAGTACGCATGTTTTTACTTCATGTATGTAACCTGGGTTATGTTTTCTTTTTAGGGGCGATTGAGGCAGCGATCTGATGCCTATACACTGCCCAAATAGAGGGCTATGTCAGAAGAACGTGTTGTATGCTTAGAACAACATCACCCATGCGTCAGGTACTCTGCTAATTCTCCATAACTGCTCCCGAAGTCTAAAAACAAAATGTTCGTATAGTTTAAAATGCCCTCCTTTAAAGAGGACCACTGTATTATATACTGCACACGTTTCTCAATGAAAATTAATCCACTTCCACAATCGATCTACTTATCAGCGATTTGACTGGTAAATAATTAAACTCGTACATTTAATAACACTATCTAATACAGAACAGTATTTAAAAGGATAATGTTGTTGCAAGTTCTATAAAGTAAAGGGTGAGCACACAGAGTATCAGTTACATGTATCAGCGTGCTTTGTTGTTCTCATGTCCCCTTGTGCACATTCTCCCCCCTGATTAATAAATGGCATCTTGGGGTTATTGACTCACGCTAATCAAATGACTTGTGTGCAACATCATGCTCCCAGACCTGTGCTAGGGTACACAATGCTACTCAACATTACATTTCACTACACGAGATAAGTAGGCTGAAGCGTGTTTTAAAGGTTTACGTGATTCCGTAACTGCAATGCACAATTTGATCAATCATGGTTATTTTGAATATATATATATATATATATATATATATATATATATATATATATATATATATATATATATATATATAATTTCTGTTGAATCCCAGATATCTGTAGCTTATGTTGTTCCTTCCATAATAAGAGTTAAGTCCTCCGAGTTAGAAGCTAAGAACCTATGTCTCTTAGAGGATGCTCCAGCATGCATCCTGCTGTGCCAACATGCAATAAACTAGCGTGCCTTGTACGTGACGGGTTTGAAGTCAAAGGTCTTCAATGATGTACATTAACGCCCAGCACATTCACAGCATTTGGAAGACAAAGCAAACTTTTGCCCAAGTGTTTATAATTAATCTACATTCGTTACACGAGCTCCATCATAATCAAGAGACACATAATGGAAACACGTATTTGTATTGAAAATGGTATAATAGGACTCCACCGTATCACAGACTCCACTTTTTCAATACAACATGAAGACAGTTATTAATTACGAAAATAAAATGTTGCAGTATTTTGGTTTAGTGGGTTGGCCCGTTTGGCACTCAAATCTGAAGCCTGCAAGGATCATGATGTAGGGTTCCAGGTTCAAAACATCATACCTGTACTTTTTATGAATGTCCTTACAATTAAGCAAAAGGCCAATGTAGTCTACCAATATCAATGTCTTGTCTGATTTATATGCAAGCTCCACAACGAGTTTTTGATCAAAGACAAAAACACCCCAAATTTTTTAAAATGCAGAATCACTTTCAGCGATTATTGAATAATTAGTCTTCCAAGCCAGATTGAATGGAAGTCCAAATGCTCTTACGAGGGTACTATTATTATGAATGCGCGATTCCACCATATTTTTCTCAGAGATCTCGAGACAATTAAACTTAAACCTTCACAGGGTTCCTACAGGACATGAGATCGATTTGATCCTCCAACAAAGTGGACTTTGGATTCCAATTGCAAATCCCATCTCTCTGGCTATGTGATGGTAATGCAGAGGGCGATCTGTTCACATGGCGGGTGATGCTTGTTAACAGAACATGCGGTACTCGCCAGTCGCCACGCATTATCTGTTGCATTGCCAGACACAGTTAGAGGGTGCAATAAAAAACAAGACCAAAAGTCTAACAGCGGCGTAGCCGGGCTTGTAAAATATTATAAACCACAAACACATATTATTAGCTTTTCAAACCGGCACTTGTAAATTTGACCGGGTACACTTGTAAATTCAAATGTCGGTCGGTGCAGTCAGCCGTCATAATGACATCATAGACGTAATGACATAACGGACACAAAACTGCCGCTACTTTAATATATAGAACACTAGCAGAAGTACCCGGCATTGCCGGGCGGGGGAGGGGAGGGGGAAGGGGAGGGGAGGGGAGGGGAACGGGGGGGAGGGGAGGAGATGGGGGGAGGGGAGAGGAGGGGGGGGAGGGGGAGGGGAGGAGAGGAGGGGGAGGGATGGGGAGGGGGAGAGGGGGGGAGGGGGATGGGAGGGGGGGAGGGGAGAGGGGAGGGGGAGGAGGGGAGGGGGAGGGGGAGGGGTGGAGAGGGGAGGGGGAGGAGGGGAGGGGAGGAGGGGAGGGGGAGGGGGGAGGGGGAGGGGGGAGGGGGAGGGGGAGGGGGGAGGGGGAGGGGGAGGGGTGGAGAGGGGAGGGGGAGGAGGGGAGGGGGAGGGGGAGGGGGGAGGGGGAGGGGGAGGGGGAAGGGAGGAAGGGGAAGGCCAGTCAACAATGACGTTGCAGTTCTCATGGGAGGAGAGCAGCACAACAATCACCCGACATCGTCCTGCATCTTCGCAACAGCACAAAGCGGATTTTGGAGACTCGGATTTTGGAGACTCACCGATCCTGTGACGCCCTCCAGTACCGGCGTTGCCGGGCGGGGGAAGGGAGACCCGTACATTACACACATTACAACATTACACACACACAAACTGTGTTTTATGTTCAATGGTCTGGCGGCGGGGATGGAACATCACGTGATCGCTCTGAGCGAATCAGCGCGCTGCTCTGCCACCAGGTCAGATTCCATGTATAATATTCCTCGCTGAAATGCGCTGAGGTAAATATGAATAAAAAATATGGATCTCGTCAAATATTTTTAGGTAGGCCATGTCCTTCCCAGGCTCAATGGCCATGTCTGTGCCAAATATCAAGTACCTGAGCCTCTCTGTTTAGGAGTCTATCGGTAACATTACACACACACAAACTGTGTTTTATGTTCAATGGTCTGGCGGCGGGAATGGAACATCACGTGATCGCTCTGAGCGAATCAGCGCGCTGCTCTGCCACCGGTCAGATTCCGTGTATAATATTCCTCGCTGAAATGTGCTATGGTAAAAATATGGTAAAAAAATATTATGAAATAATTTTTTTAGGTCGGCCATGTTCTTCCCAGGCTCAATGGCCATGTCTATGCCAAATATCAAGCATGTGAGCCTCTCCGTTTAGGAGTCTATCGGTAACATCACACACACACACACACACACACACACACACACACACACACACACACACACACACACACACACACACACACACACACACACACACAAACTGTGTTTTATATATATATAGATGATATATTTTAACTTCCAATACGTTTGCAGTCACTACGAAGGGATTATTGTTATGATTAGATTTACAGTGGTGCCCTCCCATTACAGTGGTGCCCCAATGTCTCTCCGAAAGGACCGACTGGACAACCCTCCCATCTACTTTCTCAACAATCCTCTCCAAGAAGTTCTGTCGCTCAAGCTTTTGGGTCTCACTATCTGCCATGATCTTTCTTGGGAAAACCACATTTCCAAGCTGGCCTCCAAAGCCAGTCGCCGACTGGGCATCCTCCATCGTGCGAAGTCCTTCCTTGGCACACCTGAGCTCCTCACCACATACAAGGCTTTCATCCACAGCTCAATGGAATACTGTTCCCCCCTCTGGGCTGGTGCTCCTGCCTCACACCTTGCTCGGCTTCACGCTGTTGAGGCCAAAGCTTTCAGAATCATTGGAATCTCCTGCGATGTAGTCAATGCCGAGGGCCTTTCACTCACTCACCGCAGGCAGGTTGGTGGTCTTTCCGTCTTCTACCGACTCCTCTCCGGCCTTGCTCCCCCAGCTCTCTCTGTGCTCTGTCCCCCCAATATTCCTTCAGGTCGCACAAGATCTGCCTGCAACCCTCTTATGGTTAAACTGCCAAAGTCTAGGCTCTCTGCTCACCTTCACTCTTTCATTCCCCTTTTCTCCC